>NC_069008.1:10225869-10228644 GCF_001194135.2 Octopus bimaculoides | reverse complement strand
GCCAGCCTCTTCTGGCTCCCGTGCGGGTGGCACATAAAAGCACGATATAAACATGGTCGATGCCAGTCCCCATTGGCCCCGGCGATGGTGGCACTTAAAAAGCACCCACTACACTATCAAAGTGGTTGGTGTTAGGAAGGGTATCCAGCTGTAGAAACACTGCCAGATCAGATTGGAGCCTGGTGCAGCCTCCTGGCTTCCAACCCATACCAGCATGGAAAACGGACGTTAAATGATGATGATGATGATGACACCTACCCATCGTGGTTAGGAAATGATTATACATAATAGAGAAATAAATATGTTATCTACAACTTCAGCTGCTGTCTTTCATTCCTGGAGTCAATGATATCATCTTCATCTTCAACATAAACAGCACCCATTACATTCTGGTAGCCACTCCGTTATATTTGGTGACCCTGACGTTATAAAATGAATAACTGCCTTCTTTCTCATCACACATGCACTTTCCAGACGAGGCTGTGTGGTAAGGAATTTGGTTTGCAACCACATTTTGAAAATTTTGCCTTAAAGTAATAAGCAGAAGAGTTTAATAGCTTTTGAAGTTTTCAAATTTTGAGTAATTTCAGCCAATCGAAAACCACAGACATAGCTGCCTGTTTTCCATAGTAACAAACCAAGCTGTTGTGTATTCCGCTTACTCATTTGTTGCCAACACATTTAACCTCTTGATTTAGAAATTGAAAACCTCCTCTCAAAGAACATCTTAGCGTCATAAAATGAAGAAGGACATACTAGATTATGGATGAGGAGAGATGTGTGAAGAATTGCCACTCTCAAACAGTGGAATGAACCCATGGTAGAAGGCGACCTAGGAAGACATAGGATGAGGTGGTGAAACATGACCTTCGAATGCTGAGCCTCACAGAAGCAATGACAAAAGACTGAGACCTCTGGAGATATGCTATGACTGAGAAGACGTGGCAAATAAAGTGAGATCGCAGCTGTAGTCCAAAATTTAAAAAAATGAAGCCAAGCAGAAAAGATCGCAGTAGCCTGTAGAACATAGTTTAGGTATATACACACATAGACATCTATGTGTGTATGTGTGCGTGCATGGTGTGTGTTTATGTATGTGCCTCAATGCTTGCATTCTACATATTTACATGATGCTGTGATGCCATATTTTAATTCCTAGTAAAAAATGTTTTCTAGTTCTTGGTTTTCAAAGACCAGTGGAATAAAAAAAGAAAGAAAAATAAGCTCATTTGAAAACAGGTAAGGATTGGTGACATAAAAGACACCTAATACTATCTCCTTTTGTCTCCATAGCATGGAACAAGCATAAGACAAACTACAAATAAACAGATGTATATACAGACTCACTGACCCCACCCCACACATTTAGGTTTCTAACAAAGAACAACAAAACCATCAATTTCTTATTTGTTTTATTGTATTTTTAAGCAAGTTTCTTTTTATATAAATGTTACAAATATGAAGAAATGAGGCAGTGGGAGGACAAAGATTAGAATAGGAGAGAGAGAGAGAAGGGGGTAGGGAAAGTAGTAGTGCTGGTAGTTGAGTTTATCTCAACAAGTGAGATGGAGATAGAAGTGGTTGTTGTGCTACTGCTTATAGACTAATAGAGAAGGTGGGATAGCTGTCAGAAAAGAGAGGGTTGCATGCATAGAGAGCAGAAGAGGTAGTAGTACAGCAATGAGAGAGAAAGAGAGAAAAGTGGATGGTTGTATTAATATATAGTCCAGTGGTGATAATAAGGGGAGGGAGAGAGAGAGAGAGAGAGAGAGGGAGGTTGTGTTAAGGTAGGAGTGATTGTTTATATACATCATTAGTGAAAGTGGAAAGCAGACATAAGTGTGTGCTGCATATAGAGGAGTTGTGGGTTAGAATAGGACAGCCATGCCAAAGGAGGGCAGGAGCAGTTTTACACACACATATATAATCTCACATCATCAAGTTTTTGATTTTTGATCCACTACATTAAAAATATAGTGTGTGTGTGTGTGTGTATATAACACACACACACACACACAAGCACACAAGTGGGATAACTTAGGTAAACCCAGAATTTTTGAATAATATAAGCAACAAATATATATCTTGGACAAAACATTAAATTGCATTCAGGAGTAGGCCTCAGTTATATATTAAGAGATGGTCCTGTATCTAAGGTCTATAAGAGCTCAAAAGAAGGCTGCCCTCCAAACAAGTGTTACACAGTCCTCTGCCTAAGAGTTATGCAGACCCACTACTTCAAGGGTTAAGCTTGGGAAAGGACAAGGACAACACTGGTGGTGCAGAGAGGGAAGAATCATATTTATTGGCAAACTGCTAGTCCTCCTGAAAAAACCTTGTGCAAGCCTACACTTTGGAGAAGATCATTTCAGATGCAGATCCAAAGTCTGACTAGACATATAGCAGTTGCTCTCCCCTATCTTCACATTCACACTCTCTTTGTCCCTCTTTTTCTGAAATGATCTTCTCCAAAGTGTAGGCTTGCACAAGGTTTTTTCAGGAGGACTAGCAGTTTGTCAATAAATATGATTCTTCCCTCTCTACACCACCAGTGTTTTCCTGGTCCTTTCCCAAGCTTAACCCTTGAAGCACTTGGCCTGCTTAACTATATATATATATATATATATATATATATATACAAGAAATGAGGGCAGGGAATCGTCAATTAATAATAGAATTAACAATTAACAATTTTGCCAAGTAGTTCAGTATGAAATAAACCTTTATCGGTAAGACCATTTATCATCATAAATATAAGGGATTAGCAATTGAGTT
>NC_069008.1:10220309-10225470 GCF_001194135.2 Octopus bimaculoides | reverse complement strand
AAAAAAAAAAAAAAAAAAAAAAGTAATGAAAGGGATCCATAGATAAAAAATGATTGAGAACCCCTGGACAAAACCATTCCAGTCAGTACCCCAGCATGGCTGCAGTCCAATGACTGAAACAAATAAAAGATAAAAGAAAGATAAAACATATTTCTGCTTTCTATATTATGATGTTATATATAACATCATATTATGATACTGTGATCCACTCTGACAGGAGACCACTGAGTTGTGTAATCTCAGCTAATTTGTACAATCAAAGTTGTGATATTAACTTTGTGTAGTGGTTATCACAACTTTACAGTAAATGTGATAATGGTACAGCATGACTGTGTGGTAAGAAGCTTGCTGCTTCCCAACCACATGGTTCCACTTCAGTCCCACTGTATGGCACAATAGCCTTGGAACAACTAAAGCCTTGTGAGTGGATTTGATTGACAGAAACTGAAAGAAGCCCTTCATATATATATGTGTGTGTGTCTTTGTGCCTGTGTTTGTCTCCTAGCACTGCTTGACAACCAGTGTTGGTGTGTTTATGTTCCTGTAAGTTAGCGTTCAGTAAAGCGATCGATCAAATAAGTACCAGGCTAAAAAATTTTTTATGTAACAGGGTCAATTTGTTCAACTAAAAGTTCTTCAAGGCAGTGCCCCAGCATGGCTGCAGTCTAATGACTGAAACAAGTAAATAAAGATATTAGTATAAGTGGATTTAGTAGATGAAAACTGAAAGAAGCTAGTTGTGCATGTATGAGTGTATGTATATCTTTCTTTGTTTTCATATCATGTGGTAGCTGTAAATGAATGTGACTCTTGTTCATACAAGCAGTGTCATTCATTTCCAATATTCTATGAAAATAAGTCTGTCCATGGGCAAATGTCACTCTGCTTGGAAATAGGTGAGGTTTGGTGACAGGAAGGACATCCAGGTATAAAAAAATCTAACCCATGCAAGCATGGAAAACTGCATGTTAAAATTGTGTGTGTGTGTGTGTGTGTGTGTGTGTGTGTGTGTATATATATATATATATATATATCAACTAAAATTCCTCAAGGCAATGCCTCAGCATTACTGCAATCCGATGACTGAGAAAAGTAATAGAAAAGAAAAGGTACCTCTATCTATGAGTGTGTATACATGTATGTGTATATGAGTGTGTATATGTATGTGTGTAAGTGTGTGTGTTTATGAGTGTATATTTGTAATTTGTTTGTAGATTGACTTGTTTTGCATCCCTTCATATCAAAAGGTAACTTAACCTGTCAGACACTACTCTGATATAACCACTGAAGATGATATGATTGACTTAATCTCTTCAGCACAGTACTCCAGCATGACTGAAACCGGTAAAGAATATGTGTGTGTGTGTTCAAACACAAATATACACATATATTACATAATTACGTATATATATATATATATATACACACACACACACACACACACACACACACACATATATATTTTATATAAAACAAGCGAAAAATATGTGTTGAATGTGTGTAAAGGGAGTGGGGTGAGTAATAAGTTGTAAAAAGTAGTTTGAAATAAATAAAGGCGTTGTTGGTGGTGGGCAGGCTAGTGATAATGGTGGAGAGAGGATGGGCTGCCATGGAATTCAAAAGGGAGTAGTAGTAGGAGAAGGGATTGGGAGTGGGTGTGTGGTGTGTTGCTATAGGGATGTCTCATTTGTAGAGGCAGCAGCATGAGTCTTGTCATCTGGCAATGCTGGCCGATTCTCATTTTGACGCAACTGCAATGAAAGAAAGAATATATGAATGTCATAACTGGATAGAGGCATGGCTGTATATGGTTAACAAATCACAAAGATGCACTCCTAGGTGAGTGATGGCAGTAACACACTGCAGATCTTTAGGGAACGCATGATGGACTTAGGGAAATATACAAAAAAAAAAAAAACCAAAAAAACTTGCAATGTCATATATAAAGAACAAACAAAAACAAAAAAAAAAATCACCAAGAAACCCCTCCAAAATCTTATCAATAAGCAGAAACTAAAATGCATACATACAAGCCTCCATGCTGGTACCATGTGAAATGCACTCATGTTGGTGCTGCATAAATGCACTTGTACCAGTGGCATGTAAAAAGCACCCAGCACACAGCAAAGTGGTTATCAATAGCAAGGGCATCTAGCTATAGAAACCATGCCACAAGTGACAATTGGAGTGTGGTTAAAATTTTCCTTTGGTGTGTGGTTTTGAGTGGAGTGGTAATTAAATCTTAGGGTGGGATGTTATGGAGAAGTTTTGGAGCAATTTCTATTGATTAAATTTGGGGTTATGGTATTGTAAGCAACTTTGTATTTATCAGTTTTTTTTTTGCGTGATGTGGTTCCTTAGGAGAAGTACACAGTCGTATAAATTTAAGAAGGAACTTCAAAGACATGGGTTTCTCTATTACAGTGGAAACATAACTAAAGTCAGTCAACTTTCTAGACATTATCATCGACTTACAAGATAATGAAAAATTATCCAGCCATCCCAAAAACATTATCAAAACCCAGTAAAGAATTTCTAGGATTTCCTCTTTATCTTAAAATGAAAAACTACAAAACAAAATAGCAATCCCATATAACAAAGCTCCAAACAACAGCAGTTACAAGAGGAAAAACAAAATATATAAACAACAAACCTCACACAATTAATAAAAAATGTAAGAATAGACAAAAGAAATCATCAGGTTTAATCCCCCTTTCAACATACAAATCTCCACATCAATAGCTAAATTATTTTTCAAAATCTTGCAAAAACACTTCCAGCCCCAATCACAAATACTGCAAACTAATAAACAAACACAGCAAAAAATTGTTATTAAAAAAAAATTGTAGCCAATTACAACCACCAAAAATTATCTAAAAGAGAATACCTAAAACATACATAATAACAATTGCAAATTTAGAATGCCTTCATCCTGCCCTCTAGAAGGAAACTGTCTCTCAAAAAAATTTGTATGAAGTGCAACAGTAACCACAAACACAATACCATATATAGGATTGATAGCAAACCAGTCTAAGACACAATACAACACACATGCAACCCAAACAGGAAAAATGATATGGCACTCCCTATCCAAATTAAAATTTAAAAAATACCCCATCCAAATTAGAAAGTACATTCACATGCCAATTTTGTACTAATGAATCCTACCACATTCTAATATTCATGGACCAAACTCTGAGCTAGTTTCTATGGAAGCACAAAATCTTTAAAATACTAAAACATTTCAAACCAATAATTTTTTTCTGATGGCTTTACACATTAATTTCTCACCAACACCACTCCCCTATAAACTACCACCATAATAATATTCAATAAAAATACATTTTCACATCTTTACACTAAACTAGTACTCTACAAATTAAAAGTTTACCTACATACACACTCTTTTCCTTCTTTTAATTATTTTCTTCCTTTTCTTTCTTAAATTTTACATTGTCATATTTTCAATTTTTTAATATATATTTTTTATATACATGAATATATACACCCCTTTTATAGTGCATATATCCAGGGGCCCAAAATAACACATTATAAAATACTACTTCTGAAACAGAATGAGAGAAATATTTATAAGCACATAGCTCACAAATACTGCCTCCACATGGGTTAAAATCTTCATATATTAATGAAATTGCTCAATGAGCCCCTCGAGAGAAACATACAGATCATCAACCTCTACACCTAACCAAATCCTTTCATGAACATCGAGGTTAGTGATGAGTTTGTATGAGGGGGTAAATACAAGAGTTAGAATTGGATGAGAGCTGTCGGAGGAGTTTGCAGTGAAAGTTGGTGTTTGTGATAGTGGCTGATGTGGTGATGGAGAGTGCGAGAGAGGGATTGATAATGGAGATACTGTATGTGGATGAGCTTGTTCTGATGAGTGAGACAATGGAGGGATTGAGGGGAGAGTTTGGGAAATGTAAGGAGGCATTTGAAAGCAAGGGTTTGAAGGTAAACTGCGGGAAGACAAAGGTGATGGTGAGTGGGGTGGAAGGAGAAGTGTTGGTGAGTAAGGTGGATCCATGTGGTGTATGTGGGAGGAGGGTAATGGCAAATGCAGTGTTATGTATGAGATGTGGGAAATGGATTCATGGTAGATATATGAAAATGAAGGTGATCCCAAGACTGGCGAGAGAGTTTGTTTGTGGAAGATGTGAGAAAGGAGCTGGAGGGCTGGTGGAACCAGTGGAGCACTGAGGATTTGATGGGAATGCTGGGATTGGAGGAATTGGTGTATCAGCTGGCAAGGGCGAATGGAGTGAAGTGGTATGGGCATGTATTGAGGAGGGATGAAGAGCTTGTTCTGAGGAGGGTGATTGCATTTGAGGTAAATGGAGTGTGAAAGTGAGGTAGACAGAGAAAAAGGTGGAGGAGGAGATTGGGAGGGTTGGTTTGAAAAAGGAGGATGCCCAAAACCAGGCAAAATGGTGAGATGGTTTGAGGGTGGTTTCTATGGCATTGAGGTAGATCTGACCACCCCCCGTTAATGGGCACAAAACTTGATTTAGAACACTGGATGATGATGAAAGCACAAGAGAAACAATTTTCTATACTAACAACACCATAGCATGCCTGACTAATAACCAACACTGTCCTAATAAAAATAGGAAATGCTCAACAATAACAAGTAAATAAATTGACCAGCTAAAACAGGATTTACTTATGTTCTTTGCAAACCCCTAAAAAAATTCCATTACAAAATAGTTTACACATCAGCTTATTGATGTTTTAAATACTGGACTCTGTATCTTTGACATTTACATTGTCAAAGTAAAAGATTAAATCCACTTAGTCAAAATATAACTAAACTACTAACACATCAAAAGGGACACACGCAAACATACACACTTGCTTATAAAGCTCTATATGCATAAATAAATTCTAAATCCCAAATTTAATCAATAAAAATTTCTCCAAAACTCCTCTCCATAACAACCCATCCTAAAACCTGATTACTACTCCACTCAGATCCACTCACTCAAGGAAGACTATATAAACAGACATTATATAAAGCCAAGATTAACTCTAATGTATCACAGTCTTACAATGGCTTAACTGGCTGAAGCTTTGATGTCACTGCCAACATTATTCTTGTTTAAGGATAAATTTAGTACTCTACAAAAGATTAATGTAAAAC
>NC_069008.1:10215282-10220299 GCF_001194135.2 Octopus bimaculoides | reverse complement strand
TATTTAAATGTAAAAACAAATATATATATATATATATATATATATATATATATATATACACACACATGTTTATATATTCGTTTTGCAAGATTCTTGATGTGAATTTGTGTGTTGAAACAAATATTGTTGTATTTGGGGATGGTCATGTTGCTACTTTAGCCAATGGAAACACACGCACTATATATTTGGTGCTCACTTGCTTCAGCTTTATTTTATATTAATTGTATTTTGGCCAGAGTTCTTTTGTCACACTTCTGTGACCTCATCAGTGGTCCTTTATTTTCTTCTTTCTTTTTAGTATCTCTCCTTACTAATGATCTGCCATTTTGTATTCTTGTTGTATGTGTCTTTATTTGCATATGCATATATCCTTGTGTGCGTCTATGTGTAATAAGTGTGTGTGGGAATGTGTATGGTACCTGCATTATCAGTATCCCATGTTTATTCACATTTGTCAAATTTACTTTTACTTATTTTATTCATTTGTTTTTATCTACTTACTTTTTCATTTCTTTCTTTTTTTTGTATGAATTTAATTTATTTTGTTTATAAATATAATTATTTAATTCCATTTATTTATCTGTGTATTGTATTAGTTTCATATTATCAGTTTATGGGGATCTTATTCTGTCATAGGTTGTGGTGTGTGTATGTGTGGGGGGTTTGCTAGTGTTCCATTCTAGTTTTCTATTTAGGCTAGGTTTATCTTCTGTTATGTGGGTAGCTTCCGTAATTTGTCTAAGCATTGCATCTGTGTGGACAAGATTTTAACTTCTATGTTGTTGAGTGAGCCCCCTGTGTTCCCACTCAGTGTGCTGGCATAGGCTTCCAGTAGAATGTCTCTAGAGTTTTGTTGGTTTGCTAGGTCTTTGAGCTTCCATAATCTTCTTTTCCAGCATGGTTTAATTCCCTGAGTCTCTCTAGCCCTAATTATATTTCTGTACCTGTCCACCTATTTATGTGTGTGTATATGTGTTTGTGCATGCATGTGTACTGGTGCATTGAGTTGCATCTGTTTCTATAAAAATATAATGGTTACTTACCCTTCACCATTAACATATAGCAACAGACTGAACTATGTCCTGGGGCTAATATAATATGATCCACTTAAATTAATTAAAACTATAAAACTTTACAGTGGAGGTCTAGTATGATTGCAGTAACAAATATATAAATAAATATATAAAAAAACTAGCAAATGCACCCATCCTTTGGATGGTTTAAGTTGCTTTGGTGATATTTTTTCATCAAATAACTGAACTACCACGAAGGTTTATAAATAGCACGGCTATCTATGTTTCTGATTAACCTAGGAATGGAAAATCAAATTGAAAGCTGATTGTTGTGGAAGTAGTTGCACTATAATGATCATAGAACATATAAGTTTGCAAGCGATGCAAAGTAGACCTGCTGAAGCGTTTGGGGAGTAAATTATGGATAATGACTACAAAATATAGTTGTTTTTTAAAGTATATTTTGTTCACTCTTATTTTCATGTATAACATATAAACATGTACATCTTTTGGAACATTGTCATTTTATTAGATTTTGCTGGCAAATTTTTAAATTAACATGAAAGAAAATTACCAGCGACATAACACATGTTTGATGGAGGTAAAGAATACACACACCATCCGTTTTCAGTTTAACCCTAATCCTAACCCTAACCCTAAACCCTAACACTAACCTTAAACCCTAACTCTAACCCTAAACACCAGATGTGCATATTTTTTACCTTCGCCCACGTGTTTTGCTAAAAATAACAGCTAAATCACATTTTTCGGATAAATCTTTTAAATTAACATAAACATCTATTTACACGAAAGAAAATTACCGGAGACATAACACGTGTTATATTACCGTTTTAGGTAGGCAGTCGAAATAAATAAATAGACAAAATCCTTTCACTTTTATAAAAAGTATGGAAGACCCTACATACAAAAAACTATGTCCATTTACATCCATTTATGTGGGAGCTCTGAGCAAAATGTTATAGAGCACGACCATCCTTAGGACATAATTAATGTGTGTAAAAATTGGTGAAAATCAGTTGAGAATTGTGGAAATGTATGTGTTAGTTATTATACACACACATACAGTGATTTATATATACTAGATGACAACAGAACACTCACTTGTTTTTCATACTGTTTCTTCATCTCTTGCATCTGAGTTTCCATCTTTTTCAAGCGGCTCTGGTATTTTTTCTTGGCTTTTTCAAAAGCTGATATCAAGGCACTGAAAAATATAAGAAGAATAAAGAAGTTATATGATGCTGACCACTTCCGGTTGTAAACTATTTAAGAATCCTCTGGTCTTCCAAAATCTCACTTTCCTGTTTCGCTGTATGTTGATTCTATCATACCACACGAAATGCCCAGTTTAAGAAATTTTTCTAGCTTTTAATCGCTCATCATTCTCATATCTAACTTGTAATACTACCATGCTTACATGTGATGCTAACATGTATTTTGAGTGAAAAAAACTTTTGTGGTTTATAATTCTTTAAATCTTTTAATAACTTTTCAAATTGTATTACATCTCTCTTGTGTTTCCATACTTTGCCATGATCCTCAAAAGCCTCAATTTTTAACATGTTTGAATAGGTTAAAGCATCAGAGTTGGCACTATCAATGTAGACACATTGAAAGGTAGGTCTAGCGAGATTGTTGAGATGCTTGAATGGAGGTGTGTTGATGTATGTTGCATTCAAGAGGTAAGGTGGAGAGAAGTTTCAGCCAGGTTCCTCACAGGCAAGATACATAGGTTAAAATCTGGAAAGATAACAGTGACAGAGTAGATGGTGTGAGCATACTTCTTGCAGAGAAATGGGTGGATCAGAGTGTGTGATAGAGTGCTTAAGCTCAGGCTGGTCTTACAGAATGGTAGTGAAAATTATCTTTCCCTATGCCCCTCAAACAGGCCTACCAAACGAACAGAAGGACCACCTTTATGATATTCTCCTGCAGGCTACTTCAAAGATGAGTAACAATCATCTCCTCTTCATGGCTGGGGATTTCAATGGGCATGTCGGACGGCAACCTGGTATCTTCCATGATGTGCATGGGGGCTACAGATTTGGCTCCTGAAATGAAGAGGGAACAAGGCTACTGGAGTTCTGTGATGCAAATAACCTTTTGATCTGCAACATGAACTTCAGGAAGCCAGCCTGATAACCTACCAATGAGGTGTCTATGCTTGCCAGGTGAATTACATTCTCACCAGACAGTGGGATGCATGGTTGCTCTTAGATGCAAAGGCACTCCCTGGTGAAGAGGTATTCCACAGCATAGATTAGTCATTAGTGACTTTAGACACGAGGTCAGAAGGATGCCAAGAAGTAAACCAATTTGGAAAAGAAGGATTTGGAAGCTTAAGAACCCTTCATATGGTCAGAGACTTAGGGACATCCTAATTGAGAAAAGTGATTAAAAGGAAGAGCTACAGACTTGTAACATAGAGGGCAACTGGGAATTCCTGAGGGACATACCTTCCTGAGGGACATACCTTGCTGAGTACCACAGACTAAATCTGTGGCTGGTGCAAAGTCCCATCCAGACCTAGGGTAACGTGATGGTGGAACAATGTGGCAGACAAAGCTACTGGAGCTAAGAAACAGGTCAGGAAGAATGGAGGTAGCAGGGAACTGTATCAGATTGTCAGAAGAGACGCTAGGAGACAGGTATATCTAACCAAGGGAGAAGCAGAAAAGAAGTTTGCCTATGTTCAGCAATGTGAGGACCAAAGAAATGAAGCTTCAGATTGCAAGTCAGTGTGTGAGAGAAAATCGTGACGTCATAGGAGAGAAATGTGTCCGCATGGATGATGGTGCATTTGTAGGTAAAGAGTCTGCAAAGAAAGAGGCTTGGAAATGTCATTATGAAAGGCTACTGAACATAAAGAATGAGCGGCAGGAGGAGAGTCTGCCAAATGTTGACCCCGCCAATTGAGAGACCAGCTACCCGAATCGACAGTTCCATGGTAGATAAAGTAATTAAGGATATGAAGATAGGAAAAGCCCTCAGCCTATCAGGAATCACTGCTGAGAAGCTTAAAATATCTGGTGGTGTGGGTTACGGTCTAGTCACCTGTATTGTAAATCAAGTGGTTCATGAAGGAGTCATACCCAATGACTGATGTAGCAGCACCATAGTCAACTGCTACACAGGTAAAGGTGATATCTTAGATAGAAATAATTACAGAGGTATCATTGTTGGATCAGGTGATGAAAGTTATGCAGAGAGCCATAGCTCAACTAATTAGGGAGAGAGATAACTTAGATGAGATGCAGTTTGGTTTTGTGCCAGAGAGACGCACCACTGATGCTTTATTTCTGGTAAGGTACCTGCAGGAGAAATACATTGCCAAAGATAAACCTCTGCACTTAGCCTTTGTTGACTTGGAGAAAGCCTTTGACAGGGTCACCCGATCCCTTATCTGGTGGTCATTGCAGAAACTAGGGATAGATGAGTGGTTGGTGAGAGCTGTACAAGCTATATACAGGGATGTTACCAGTAAGGTGAGGGTTGGCGAAGAGTACAGTGAAGAATTCAGGGTACAAGTAGGAGTTCACCAAGGATCGGTGCTCAGACCCCTCTTGTTCATCATAGTCCTCCAGGCAATAACAGGAATTTAAGACAGGCTGTCCCTAGGAGCTCCTCTATGCTGATGACCTTGCTCTCATAGCTGAATCACTACCTGAACTAGAGAAGAAGTTCCAGGTATGAAAGCAAGGTCTAGAATTGAAAGGCCTTAGAATTAACTAAGCAAAAACCAAAGCCTTAGCAAGTAGGAAGGCAGATAAATCACAGACCTCTTCAGGTAGATGGCCCAGCTCGATCTGTAGAAAAGGTGTAGGTACAAACTCCATAAGATGCACTCAGTGTAAGCTTTAGACACATAAAAAGTGCAGCAATATCAGAGGAAGGCTAACAGGGAAACTAGCTTTTGTTTGTGAAAGATGCACAGATACAATAAATGCTGAAAATATGCAGAAAATAAACTCCATCAATTGCTG
>NC_069008.1:10212235-10215181 GCF_001194135.2 Octopus bimaculoides | reverse complement strand
GGGGGGGGGGGAGGCTACAAGTAGTTGATAGCTTCCATTATCCAGGTGACCAAGTTAGTAGTGGAGGTGGATGTTTTGAGAGCATGGCTGTGAGAATAAGATTAGTCTCCTATCTCTCAGAGTGAAAGGCAGATTGTACACTGAACCACAAAAGAAATACGATTTTTCAAATGTCATTTTTATATGGTAAATGCTGAAATTTATTTTGGGGGTGGACGTGTAAATATTCCAAATTGAGACTCAAATTGCAGATAACCTTTCAACTTTCCCTGAAACGAGACACCAAAATGCAGCTGTATTGAATGCCATGGGTGGTTGTTGCAAACAATTGTGACCCCACCCAGGCAGGACCGCTGGCATCTCATGGAGGTTATGTGTATAAAAATCAACTTGAACTGCATTCCTGGCATACGTAATTTGGACACATCAGGTATGACCCGATTGTCAGGAGTGCAGAGAGAACAAGCTACCAGCTGATTGCAAGCAGGGCAGCATTCCCTGGTTGTTGCAAAAGCTTACAATGTCTGTGTTAGCACAATCTATTGCCTGCAACAGCAATACATCACCAACAGCACTGCAGACTGTGCTGGCAGAGGGTGCTCCCGAGTGACCATGCTCAGGCAGGACAACTTCATCCACCTGCAACACCTACGTGATTGCTTCAGACCAGCCAGCATTAAAGCTCACAAGACCACTGGCACTGGACAGCGACCCATTAGTGATGACATGGTATGATGCCAACAACCTGTGTTGCCGTCATCCTCACCACCGTTAGGCACGACTACAGTGGGCTACACAGCACTGACATTGGTAGCATCAACAATGGAGGTCGATTATCTTCTCTGACGAGAGCTGGTACTGTGTTTCCACCTTGGGTGGCAGAGTGAGGGTGTGGCGTAGGAGGGATGAATGCTACAGAGATGCATGTGTCATGGAAAGAGACACGTGAAGTAGGGTGCTATAGGCCTGAATCAGAGAATTGGGCCCCATGTTGACCAGATCCTAAGACCTCACATTGTGCCCTTCTTCCCATGCACTTCCTGCGTCAACACAACATCAGAACCATGCTGTGGCCAGCTCTCAGCCCAGATTTGAACCCAATTGAACCCCTGTAGGATGAAATCCAGAGAAGGCTGAACCAGGTGGTCCTAAGGCCAACAACTCATATGAACTGGAAGCAGCTTCTCTCAGGATGTGGGCACAGGGGCTAATGGTTTTTGTGAACCACCTCATGCACTTCATGTACTGACAGTGTATGACCACTTCGAACACCCAGGGAGGGCATACACAGTATTGAACATGTCATGCCCTACAATCTTGATGTGCTGGATCCGCCCACTACCAGAACACATGACAATGACCCATAGACTGTGGTTAAAGTGCATCCAAGAAATTGACTTTATCAGATTTATCAAACTTTATCTCTGACATAATGAAATTAAAACATATTTCACAGTCGCGCATGTCTCACGTTTCTTTTGCAGTTCAGTGTATGATGTCTATGTTATTTCTTTACTACCCACAAGGGGCTACACACAGAAGGGACAAACAAGGACAGACAAATGGATTAAGCCAATTATATCGACCTCAGTGTGTAACTGGTACTTATTTAATCGACCCCGAAAGGATGACAGGCAAAGTCGACCTTGGCGGAATTTGAACTCAGAACGTAGCGGCAGTCGACCTTGGCGGAATTTGAACTCAGAACGTAGCGGCAGACGAAATACCGCTAAGCATTTCGCCCAGCATGCTAATGTTTCTGCCAGCTCGCCGCCTGTGTGCGAACAGCTATGCTGCATGGCAGTGAAACATGGGCTGTGACAGCCGAGGATGTGTAGGCTTGAAAGAAATGAAGCTAGTATGCTTCAGTGGATATACAATGTCAGTGTGCATGTTCAACAGAGTGTAAGCATCTTGAGAGAAAGTTAGGCATAAGAAACATCGGATGTGGTGTGCAAGAGAGATGACTATGCTGGTATGGTCATGGGATGCATATGGATGAGGACAGCTGTGTAAATTAGTGCCAATCTCTAACTGTGGAGGTAACCTGTGGTGAAGGTAGATTCAGGAAGACATGGGACGAGGTGGTAAAGCATGATCTTTGAACTTTGAGCCTTACAGAATCAATGATTAGTGACCGAAACCTTCGGTGATGTGCTGTGCTTGAGAATACCCATCACTCTCGGAGTGGTTGGCATTAGGAAGGGCATTCAGCCATAGGAAACCATGCCAAATCAGACTGGAGTCTGGTGCAGCCTTCAAACATGCCAGCCCAGTCAGACTGTCCAATCCATTCCAGTGGGGACAACAGATATTAAATGATGATGATGATGTTGATGATATATCTATCTATCTATATATATAAATAAACACCCACCCACACTGCCTACACCCCCATATATAAAACATTGTGTTAACATACATTTTCGAAGATATTGATATCAATTTTTATATTTCATATATATATATATAATAATATTAGGGACAAAATCCAAAATTACAGGTAAAAACTCAATTAAAATCAATTTATAAAAAATTGAAATTAAATTGAGCTTTATAGAGTAAAATATATATAAATATATAGTTTTAGGGAAATGAACCAAGGTTCATGAACTCATCCACTGTCACATATTAAAACATATTTCACAGTCGCACATGTCTCACGTTTCTTTTGCAGTTCAGTGTATGATGTCTATGTTATTTCTTTACTACCCACAAAGGGCTACACACAGAAGGGACAAACAAGGACAGACAAACGGATTAAGTTGATTTGATATTTACTTTGTATTATATTATACTCATTTATTGTACTTTTAATTATTAATTTTTCTATATGTGACAGTGGATTTTCATTGATGAGTTCATGAACCTTGGTTCTTTTCCCTAAAACTATATATATATATATATATATATATATATGTACATGTATGTGTGTGTATGTGTATG
>NC_069008.1:10208833-10212225 GCF_001194135.2 Octopus bimaculoides | reverse complement strand
AAAGAGATCAACTTACCAATTGGCACGCTTCAAGTCATTCACAAATTCCGTTGATTGTTGCTGTCGAATCTCTGAGTTTCGTGAGAGTTTCTCCAGAGTAATCATCAACTCCTGTATTCTACCTTTCAGCTTCTTCTCCCGTCTCTGGGCCTCACTAATCTCATTGGCATGACTGTCTATGCTTACATTGCCACTGTCAGCATTATCAACATCCTGCTTAAAAGGAGAGGAGGAAAGAGAGAGAGAGAGAGTGTGCGTGAAGTGAGGATGAGAAAGTATGGAGGACAGTAAGACAGGAAAAGAGAGAAAAAAGTCACCAACAAAGAGAGAGAGAGAGAGAGAGAGAGAGAGAGAAGCAGGAGACAGAGAGAAAGAAAGGACAGTGTTAGGGAAGGAATGAAAATGAGTATAAGATAGAGGTACAGTGACAGTGAAACATAAAGAGAGTGAGATAAATATACACATATATAAAACAATCTCATACATACACACGCACACATCTTTTATCCTTTGCTTCTTTCACTCATTAGACTGCGGCCATGATCAGGCAGTCTTGAATAATTTTTAGTCAAATGAATCGACTCTAGTACTATTCTATCAGTCTCTTTTGCCGAACTGCTAAGACACAAGGACATGAATACACCAACACTGGTTGTCAATCAGTGATGGGGGCAAACACAGACACACAAACGCGCAATGTGCCTCTTCCAGTTTCTGTCTACCAAATCTACTCACAAGGTTTTGGTTGGCCTAAGGCTACAGTAGAACACACTTTCCTAAGGTGATATGTAGTGGGACTGAATCTGTACATGTGCAAATGACAATGTCTCTTGAATCCTGCCAGCACCTCAGAGAACTTGTTTCAGATCATTCTGATGATTTTTCTTTGTGCAGCCTCATATGCCAAGATAAACCTGAGTGATTTAACAAGTTTTATAGCAGACAGTGTGTGTAAGGTTGGCTACAACTGTAAAATTGCTGTAGTTTGTAACAGGAAACAGGACTTTCTGTCTGGCTTCTCTGGTGGCTCATCAAGCCTACATGAGACATATATAAGCAGCCATAGACTTCAAACACTAGGTGAGGAACTGTTGGGCCAACAGAATTGTCTTTTTGTGCTGAATTCTTATGCATGACCACTCATTGCTTCCAGGTTTTTATATAATCTAATGTGTTCCCAGCCCTGTTCTGAAATCTCACTGATTCCAATCAATTTTTTTGTCTTCAAATCACTTTCTTGGCTTAGGTTGTAGTTGAGTGTTTATAATATTTGCTTGGGAATTCATGATCAACCTGGTGCATATGGTAATGATGGATGGGGCCTCAATACTCACTGCATTGGCTCCATGTCAGGGATGTAAATCATCCAGTGAATATTCAGGATGTTCTTCAAACACTGCTGATGAAAGTGCTCAAGTGTTTGTAGGTGATGGCGGTACACTAAGTTTTATGCAAAAGTAATAGGTATGTCATTTTGATGGTATGGTAGACTGCCAACTTAGTGTTATTTTTCAAAGCTCTTTGGGACCAGACATGACCTTCTGAGCAGCAAAGGTAACAGGGGCCCATTTTATTCATACAGTGTCAGTTGATAGTGCTACCCAGGTACAAATTTGCAATAAAATTGTTGAGTATTAATTGAAATGGCTGTAATAAGTGAAGACGACCAATTTGTTAATAATAAATGTTAACTTCCTTATCTCCATTTTCTTTTCTTCTTTTAACTGGGTATAAACTATATGCTTAATATATACCTATTGTTTTAAGGGAATTGCATTGCCCAACAATTCTAGGTATTGAACCAGTATTTCCTTGGATGCAATCATCCCCTCATGAGGTTTACATATCCTCTAATTACAGCGCGAACTGTAATGGAATCATAATTCTCAGAATCCTATACAAGTTGTTCACCCCCAGAGGCAAACGTGTATATGGTTCTGCTAATTACAACTTAATGGTAAAAATAAAAAGTCTTCGTTTTGGCGCGCTAATTCCGGGAATATGTCTGCAGAAAATAGTTACTGCGTCGCATATATCCACTTTGAGAACTTGGTTATGGTTAATCAAATTAAAACATAGGGTAAAAAATCAGATATTAATTAATATCGATTTATTACCAGGAAGCTAGCACATTTAAAGAATCAGAGGGATTCAGAATAAAGATGACCAGTAAAGTGGACATTTAATGTGCTAGAAATAGATCACATGTTGTGTCTACTAAGACCTAATGGTTCTCATATACTTTAATCCCCTAAGATCTCAGATATTTTTTCTGAATCTCTCCCAAAAGGTTTTAAGAACTGAAGAACTTTCGTGCCATGTTTCATGCATGCGTAGAATTAGGCATTATCTCTCTCTTTCAATTTCTGATTATAATGTACGGAGACCTCATGGTGTCAGCAAGTAACAACTTCCACTAATTAATTGCAATTAAGAAAGGTATGCAAAAATAACTTCCTATGGCATGCACACACACACACACACACACACACAGTTACACACCCACCATTTCTTTCTTCAATTTGCTAACATTCCTATGTTTTCCATACAGGACATTTGCATTTTGCCCCAAAGCTGATGGGTGGCTGAGTATTTCTTTCAGAGAAATTAAACTTTCAAAAACAAATTATATTTCCCACATTTGTAATCTCTATTTTTCCACGTAGATAACAAACAGAATTCGAAAAACAGTAAAAAATTAGGAAATTTTGGTGGAGAGGGGGAAATTAGAATTTTGAAAATGTGATTTCTGGCCAAAATCATATTAACCCCTTTGGTGGAACTGGAGGACAGTCAACTTCCCACCCCCAAACTGATCATTCTGATTTTCTTTTTACCTTTTTTTTTTACCGAATTCCTATGCTTTTGATGATGGAGATACTGAATCTGCAAAAAACCACTCTTTCAAATTCTTTAATTCTTACCCCACCCAAATTTTTAATTTTTAACTTTGTTTTCGAAATCTATTTTTTCAATCTACATGGAAAAATACGGAGATTAAGAATATGATGGTGGGGAACAATTCTAATTTCAAATATTTTATGAAAAACTCCAGACTTGATCCATACCCTATCCCAATGTCTAAAAGTGAAAATGAACGGCTGTTTTGTCCATTTCCGCACACGTAGATTTATAGTGAAAGAGCAAAAGGACCATGGTAGGTGAATCCCTCACCACGAAACTCGATATGCTAAAAATAACAGTTAAATGTCCGGAGAATTTTTGTGGTTCATTTACGGAAATGAACTTGTGCAATGTTACACCTCTGAATTTTTTTTAATTGTGATAATGAATCAAGGGGTTTAATATCCCTTGCATTTTCTCTCTTTCTCAATATTCAATTAAAAGAGAAAATATGTTGTTACCAACAACATTAAAACTTTAGTAATTTG
>NC_069008.1:10205262-10208674 GCF_001194135.2 Octopus bimaculoides | reverse complement strand
AATACACACGGATTAAGTCCCATTTTGGAAGCATGTTAAAGTTTTTATTATTTCAGAATGAAGAACACAAATATAGGTGCTGAGCCAGTGACTAAACTTGGAGTATTTTGTTGGGATTAATCCAATGAATTGACAGCAAAATAATTGCTTCCATTAGAAACATTTACCTTTCAAGCAAAAACTCAAAACCATATATGACAGGTATGTCAAATATATTTTGTATATCGAGTTTTGTGGTGAGGGCTTCACATGCTGTAGTCCATTTGCTCTTTCACTATAAATCTACGCATGCGGAATTGGACAAAACAGTCGTTCATTTTCACTTTAAGACAACAGGATGGGGTGTGGATCAAGTTTGGAGTTTTTCACACTGGACATGATGGATATCCAACATACAAACGATGCAAACTGGGAGACGGTGGATTCCATTTCATTCTTCGACCACAAGAAAGTCCAGTTGTTGTAGACAACAGATGGATCATTCCATATAGTCTTCTATTGCTACGAGATTTTAAGGCACACGTTGATGTGGAATTTTGCAATTCTGTTCTCTCCATCAAGTATGCATGCAAATATATAAACAAAGGGTCTGACATGGCTGTCTTTGGCCTTTCAGATGTGATGACTTTCACAGCATTCTTTGACCTGTGTAGATGTGATGCATTTGCTGTGACTATCTTCTACTCAGACGTACTGAAGTATTACGCCTGGAATAACCATGTTAAGAAGTGGAAGAGGAGAAAGCTTGGTGTAACCATCGAAGAGTAGCCACACATAAAAAAAAGTAATGCTCCAGGTCGAGTTTATATAGTCCACCCCAAAAACTTTGAATGCTACTGTCTCCGGATGCTCCTCCACAAAGTTGCTGGACCAATGTCATTCAAAGACCTTAAAATGATAAACTCCTTGATTTGCGAAACATTTCAACAAGCCTGCCAACTACAAGGTCTTCTCAAAGATGGCAGTCACTAGAGTTTAGCACTTTCTGACGTAGCAACCGCATGCACAGCTTACCAACTAAGATGATTCTTTGCCATCATGTTGTGCCATTGCGATTTACTGAATCCACTACAACTTTGGGAAAGCCACAAAGACAGCTTATCTGATGACATCCTTCATGGAGCTGGACGGTTGCATGGGCTAAGTATCTCCTACTTGGAGGTTATATACACCGAAGCATTATTGCATTTAGAAGACATGCTTAATTCCATTGGGGCCAAAAGCTTATCCAACTACGGCATTCCAACACCTTCAGCTGAACATCACGGCCTTTCAAGAGAAGTCATTCGAGAAAGAGCATACAACTTGGATGCCCTGAAAAGGCAACTTGATGAAAGTAAACCATTATTGCAAGCTGAGCAAAGGTCTGTTTACAATGAAATAGTAGTGTCTACATTGCAAGGAGAAGGACATCTTTTCTTCACTGATGCACCAGGAGGAATGGGGAAAATGTTTCTACTTAACCTACTTGTGGCAAAAATAAGGTTGATGGGAAACATAGTGATTGCTGTCACATCATCAGGGATAGCGGCAACTTTGTTAACAGGTGGACGAACAGCTCACTCAATGTTCAAATTACCTTTCAATTTGACTTCAACGGATGCCCAAATGTGCAGTATTTCAAAATGATCACTGACAGTGGAAGTTCTGCTAACAAACTACACTTATTGTCTGGGATGAATGCATGATGGAACTCCATGGTGCACTAGAAGCCCTAGATAGGCCAGTAAGGGATATTAGAAACAGTACTGCCATTATGGGGGCTTAAATGTTGTACTTGTAGGGGATTTCCATCAAATATTACCAGTCATACCACGGGGTGCATGAGCTGATGAGATCTATGCATGTCTAAAGTCTTAAGCAAGAATATGCGAGATCATCTCTACAACGACCCCTTAGCAGAGGAATTCTCTGATCAACTTCTACAAATTGGAAATGGCACCTTACTTTTGAATGTAGCATGTACTGTAATGTGGGCACATGGTGCCTATATTGGCTGAGCTTAAAGAAAAGGTATTTCCCACATTGCAAGACAATTTCAAAAACATAGCATGGTTTGCAGAGAGAGCTATTTTAGCACCTCGGAATGAAAGCGTTGATAAAGTAAACCATGAACTCCTCCACATTCTAACTGGACATGCTTCAACGTTTGTCTCCATTGATACTAATAACGAACATGCCGCTGTGGAGAATCCAGTTGAATTTCTCAACTCTCTACAACCCACAGGACTGCCACCACATACGTTGTTCCTAAAGAAAGGTGCATCTATCATGCACTTGAGGAATTTGGAACCATCATGACTTTGCAATGGTACAAGATTGATTATAACTACAATGACAAGTCATGTCCTAGAAGCAACCATTATTGCTGGTTGCCATGAAGGAGAGCTTGCATACATTCCATGCATGCCCCTTATTCCCTCAAATATGCCATTTCATTTCAAGCGCCTCCAGTTCCCAGTGCAATTGTGCTTTGCTATGATGATCAACAAAGTTCAGGGTCAAACTTTAAAAATTGTGGGCCTCAATTTACATCTACGCTGCTTTTTTTCATGGACAACTGTATGTCGCATGCTCTTGAGTTAGCAATGCAGATGACTTGTATATTTATTCTACCAACACTGGGCTTACGCAAAACATAGTTTACCCAGAAGCATTGTCGGCTTCACTTAACATATATTGAAGTGTGCAGTCTGCCCAAACATTAGAGATGATGCTTTTCACAATGAAGCAGCTTTCTTTCCATGTACCTTACTTTCTGCAATATGGATACCTCTACTTTCTCATTCGTTATCCAATTCTTTACATCCATAAGTCTAGGTCATTTGGGGTGCATTTTTAGGATTTCAAAGTCTCTCTAAATGAATTAAGTCTCTCTAAATGTATTAAGTCTCTCTAAATGTATTAAGTCTCTCTAAATGCATTAAGTCTCTCTAAATGTATTAAGTCTCTCTGCTTAAGTCTCTCTGAGAGATTTAGAAATGTATTATTTCTAATTTTTGTAATCAGTGAATGTGTTTCACTGAAATAGTATATGTTTGCGAAGGTTTGACAGACCTTTTCAACCAGCTGGTCATGCTACTTCAGGCTGATGACAAGCAAAGACTCAGAAACATGTCCCTGAATGCAGGCTAGGCTGTGTGGAGGAGTTTGTCTCTCCCTCGCAAACATAAGGACACAGGAAATGTGTCAACGCCGACAGGAAGCGGTCCAGCTTCCTAGAGCTAAATAGCAGTAGTATATTCCCGTATATTCCCTTATTGGGACTGTCACGTTAAGTTGGCAGTATACAACTACTTTATCACATCACTACTGCGTAAGTCTCTCTAAGAGATTTAGAAATGTATTATTTCTAATTTTTGTAATCAGTGAATGTGTTTCACTGAAATAGTATATGTTTGCGAAGGTTTGA
>NC_069008.1:10199531-10205252 GCF_001194135.2 Octopus bimaculoides | reverse complement strand
ATATATATATGCACATGTATATATATATATATATGCACATGTATATATATATATATATATGCACATGTATATATATATATATATATATATATGCTATATATTGCACCTTTAATAATCTTGTAAAGTTACCTATCCACTCAACCTATCCTATCCTTGGTTACACTTCACTTACATGCACTTCCCTGTAACATAAGTGTGACCCCCATCACATCTTTACTGTTTTGATCCTCTTTTTCTCTCTCTTACACCCTCCAACTGAGGCGGCCATGTATCTCCTTTATTGCAAGACAGCTATTTCTTTCTCTAGGTTCATACTTTAACTTTTCCTCACTTGGAACAAAGCCACCTCCTTCAATACCCCTTTGTTGAGGAATCCTCTCTTATAAGCTATTGGTTGCCCTCACTGCTACTGTAGACATTCACACTCTTTAAAGTGGTTGGTGTTAGGAAGTGTATCCAGCCATAGAAACCATGCGAAAACAGACAGTAGAGCTTGGTGCAGTCTTCTGATCTGCTGGTGCCTGTCAAACTGTCCAACATATGTCAGCGTGGGAAACAGATGTTAAATAATGATGATGATGTTAATGATAGTGATTATATATCTTTTATGTTTTGTCTTTTACTTGTTGTAGTCATTAGACTGTGGCCATGGTGGGTCACTGCTTTGAAGAATTTTTAGTCAAATGAATTGAACCCCAGTACTAATTTTTTTGCCAAGCCTGGTGCTTATTCTATTGGAATCTTTTGTTGAATCACTAAGTTACAGGGATGTAAACATACCAACACCGGTTGTCAAGTGGTGGTAGGGGACAAACACAAAGATACACACACACACGCACACACAACAGGCTTCTTCCAGTTTCTATCTACCAAATCCATTCATAAGGCCTGAGGCTATAGTAGAAGACACTTGCCAAAAGTGCCATGCTGTGGGACTGAACCCGGAACAATGTGGTTATGAAGCAAGAGTCTTACCACAAGCCATGCCTGAACCACATATATATATATATGTAAACCTTAAAGTAGTCATACAAACAGATCAAAACTATTTCTTCATGGACTGAAAAAATCATGAACAGCTTTAATAGATTGTTAACCCTTGTTGTAGTCATCATAACTGTCTACATTACATGATCAATCCCAGAGAACCCCCCACATATCATTTGAATATACAACTGCTGGAGCAGGACTGACCTGGGTTTAAACAACAGCCACAATAGCAGAATCAACAGAACAAAACTTACCAAAACCACTAAGACCACTGGCGTGAAAGTTAGCCAGATTGAAACCATGTTCACTCTCCATAACAGCACACAACACCTCACATGCCTCAATTGCCTGATCAGAGTAGTTGATGGCCAGCTGGAGTGCTGTGTTGTTTGATTCATACTTGCCAATGAGCACACTTAGTCGGTCGGTAAGGGTCTTGCTTTCCTCCAGGTTTAATGCCAACAGTCCATACTGAGATCTCCAGTGATCAATTTTGCTATTCAGGCGTTCAAATTCAATCTCAAATTCACGTATCTTGCTTTCGGAGATCTCATTCCCACATTTGTAGACTGTCTGCACTATTTCCTGCATACTGGAACATTCCTGTAGACTTTGCACTAGGTGCTCTGCCACTTTGGCATTTGGTAGCTGCTGCAACAGAAGAATTAAAAGAATTCTTTTTAATTTTAAGTCATTCAGGTAACATTTCGATGTAATTTTCCTTTCTAAAAAGAAAAGCAAAAACATTTCAATTTAAATATTTAAAGAATATATATATTGAATATAACTAATTAGAATGTTAATGTCTTGCAAGCAGTGTTCTTCATTTCCAATCTTCTGTGGAAACATGTCTGGTCATAGGAAACATTACTTTGCTTGGAAACAGGTGAGATCAGCTGTGGGGATATGTGCCATTGCAGTGTGTTGCTACATTCACAATTTGTTGGTGTAGCCTGGGTCCTGACTGGTGACTGACCTGTTGAGCAGAGTCCAAGTCAGTCCCCATCTCCATGATACATCTCATCATCTACCATGACCCTGTGGCTGTCAACTGAGCTGGATCCTCAGTGAAGAGAATATGGTAAGCAGCGTCTAACTTGGAAAATCAAACAACATGTCCAAGCAGTCTGAGCTGGTGCTGCTGAATCATACAAGTAACTGGATGCATCACAGTTTCTGAGTAGACTTGTTGGCTGGATATGAAATCTGACCAATGGTAACCCATAATTATATGAAGTGTCCTGGTACCAAAGGAGTTCAGGAGAAACCCAAGAGTCCTCAAACAGTATCCAAATCTCACAACTATAGAGCAGGACAGGGAGGACTAGAGATCTAAAGACCTGAAACTTTGTCCTCCTGCACAGATATTGGCAGTGTCAAACATCCTTGTCCAATGACTCCACAGCTGTACTGGCTTGTCCAAGTTTTTTAAGGACTTCAGATTCATAACTAAAGCTGATATGAATCTCACTGCCAAGATCAGAATAAGTGAACTGGTCAACAACTTCAAGAATTTCACCGACAACATAGACGAGGTGGAGTCCTCCAAGAAGCCAAAGAAGGACTGGATTTCTTATTTTAATTTGACAAGTGGTTCTCACTCAGTGAAAAGGGAGTGTTCCTTAAGACATTCAGAGACTCAGCAAAAATAACTGAGTCATCAGCAAAATATAGGTCTGTAATCTTAGTTTCACCAATGAGTGCATCACAACTTGATTGAGCCACCATTTGGTCACATATCTAATCCATGCAGGTACTGAACAGAGTGGGAGCCAAGACACAACCCTGACGGACCTCAGTTGTCAAAAAATCTGCTGATAAATTCTGTCAGACCATGCAAGATAGAAAAGGGGATACTAAATAATGCTAATACACACATGCACACACACACACACACACACACACACTCTCTCTCTCTCTCTATACACACACTCACATGCAACAAGCTTCCACTGTTTTCTTTTTTTGAAATTAATTCACAAGGTATTTGCTGGCTCAGAGCTTTAGTAGAAGCAAGTTGCTCAAGAACTGAACCTGAAACTCTGTATATAACTTGTTTGCAAAACACCTGTTGTTCCATTCTAGCATAAGCGAGACAAAATCATATTAAGGCATTATTTTACAGCTGGATGTTTCTATTGTCACAAATTCTTATTTGCGTTGCAAATAAGGGATTTTTATTCAATAGGTTTCCAAAAAACATGAAGCTATAGGAATTGTTAACATAATGTTACTGCATTTACTCCAGTAATTTCATGTGTAGACATCACTGAATGTAAACATTCACATATACACATACAGACATATATATTTACATACATACATATGCATGTACATATGATACAAACAACCATACTTCTAGTTCCTCTGTCCCCATTCACATCTACTCACCTTGTACTTCGAAGAGCCACCTGGACACCCAAACACTTCTATTTATATTTATCTCTTTGCTGCTCCTACCAAACATCCTCACTCTTCTCCTCTGTGAATGGCCATGTAGCTCTACTACAACAACAACCTGCTTCTTCCACTTTCACATACTTTAACCCCTCCTCTCCTAACATAAAGTTGTCTTCTTTCTATCCACCTCAGGTTTTGTAGTGTTCCAAGCTACATGGTGACCTCATTAGTAGTGTGGCACAGAAATAGTACTCACTACATACTGTAAAGTGGTTGGTATTAGGAAGGGCATTCACCTGTAGAAACCATAACAAAGTTGACACAGAAGCATAAAGCAGTTCTTAGACCTATTGGATCCTTTAAAACTGCCCAACCCATGTCAGCATAGAGTATGGACATTAAATGGTGATGATGACATATATATGGTAATTTTGTACAGTCTCTGCCTGCTAAATTCCATTCACAATCCAAGGCTCTAGTACAAGGAACTTGCCCCATTTGCCACACAGATCAAATCTTGAAAGATGTGATTAGGAAGTAATCTTTTAACCACACAGCCATTCATTACCCGGTTTGACAGGTATTTTACAGCAATAACAACAACAATAATAATGGCTTGGCACCTACCTGCTTATCAGTTGCACATGTTTTTAATTTCTTTAGTTCAGCAATCTTGGCCACAGGGAATTGTTCATTGGTTGCCAAAGCTCTACAGTATATAAAATATATATATATACATATATATATATATATATATATATATATATATATATATATATATATATATATATATATATATATATATATCGATTTAAATAAGAGCTAAAAGATGATCCATTGTAAAAGCTTTATTATGACCTATGATCATTTCGATGCAATATCCAGACCAATTCATGCATATTATAAAATATGGAATATTGTATCTCTTCAGGGTCAGATTAATTCATAGCAGACAGTACTATCTGTCTGCTATGAATTAATCTGACCCTGAAGAGATACAATATTCCATATTTTATAATATGCATGAATTGGTCTGGATATTGCATCGAAATGATCATAGGTCATAATAAAGCTTTTACAATGGATCATCTTTTAGCTCTTATTTTAAGTGATATACATACAAAAACTTACATGTGAGAATTTTGCTATGTTTGATAACAGATACAATATTTTTACCAAATTTTGGTATAAATCTATAAATACACACATACACACACACACACATATATATATATATATACACACACACATATGCACATACATATGTATATACACATATACACACACACACACATCTATATATACTGCAAAGCGAGAGACTTGGAGATGCCACTATGAAAGGTTGCGAAATGAAAAGAATGGGAGAAAGAGTGTCTGCCAAATTTCAAACCAACAGAGGGACCTGGGATTTGAATTAGCAGTACCTTGGTAGATAAAGCAATTATGAGATACTAGGTGAACCTGTGAAAATTTCACAGAAAATATAAAAAATGTAAGCGTCTGTAAATTGTGTGCTGATGCCATGAGAAATGTTTTTATATTGTGACAATTAAAGGTGGTGAGCTGGCAGAATCGTTAGCATGCCAGGTGAAATGCTTAGCGGTATTTTGTCTGTTTTTATAGTCTGAGTTCAAATTTTGCTGAGGTCGACTTAAGTACCAGTTGCATACTGGGGTCGACCTAATTGACTGGCTCCCTCCCGACAAAAATTTCAAGAACTTGTGCCTATAGTAGAAAAGTATATTGTGATAGTTACAGAATATAGAAAGAAGAGTAAAACTGATAACTATATAATCCAGCCAAAATATCTCAGATACACAAACGTAAACGGAATTACTATTTAACCTAAGAATACATTGTACATATTCAGAGAACCAACTTGGTTTAGTGGTAAGGAACGTTTTTCTCGTATTCTTTTACTTGTTTCGGTCATTTGACAGAGGCCATGCTGGAGCACCACTGTTTAGTCGAAGAAATTGACCCTTGGATTTATTCCCTGTAAGCCTGGTGCTTATTCTATCAGTATCTTCTGCTGAGCAGCTAAGTTACAGGGATGCACCAACATCGGTCGTCAAGCAATGGGGTTGGGGGGGGGGACAAATACAAACACATTCATATATATGTGTGTATGTGTTCAGTTTTTGTTTACTTATACAAATCAACAACAATTTGTTAAAAATAACATCCAAATCTCTCTCATACTATGCTCTTGTTAGTATTAAGGGAAGGGAAAAAAATAGAATTAATATTTTTGATTTTGTTCGGCTCTATGAATTTAATTTTTTTTAATGCTTTCATCCATTACTTGATACAAGAAAAAAGAAATTGGAA
>NC_069008.1:10196493-10199390 GCF_001194135.2 Octopus bimaculoides | reverse complement strand
CTGGTGTATGGTTGAATTCAAATGGGTAGAAGACGTAAAACAAATATGTGTGTGTGTTGCGTGTGTGTATGGTTGGGCCTTTAATAGCCAGGGGTCAATTTCATTTCAATCATAGAAAGGAATTGAAAGGAATTCAGCCACTTCCTCTCACTCTCGCTTTCTTTCTCACTTCCTCTCCCCCTTGTTCAACAAACATGTTAAGTTTAAGTATCTTAATTTTCCTGTTAAGATCGTTGCTGCTTCAGTGGACCAGTAGGCATGAGTGTTAATCTCTTTCAGAAATTACAAGTTAAAAAATTTTATTTAAGCAACAAAATTTCTTTCAACAATTTCTTTCTCTTAAGCGTGACATGTGCGTCAGGTACGTACAAAAATATTATTGATGAAGACAAGGAAAGCCCCCAGCCCATCAGGAATCACTGCTGAGAGGTTTAAAATATCTGGTGGTGTGGGCTATAGTCTAGTCAACCAGTTGATACATGAAGGCATCATACCCAATGACTGGTGTAGCAGCACCATAGTCAATTGCCATAATCAATTGCTACAAAGGTAAAGGTGATGCATTAGATAGCAATAATTACAGAGGTATCAAATTGTTGGATCAGGTGATGATAGTCATAGAGAGGGTCATAACCCAACTAATTAGGGAGAGAATTAGTTTAGATGAGATGCAGTTTGGGTTTGTGCCAGGGAGAAGCACTACTGATGCTATATTTCTGGTAAGGCAACTGCAAGAGAAATTCCTAGCCAAAGATAAACCTCTGTACTTGGCTTTTGTTGACACGGAAAAAGCTTTTGACAGAGTCCCCTGATCCCTTATCTGGTGGTAAGTGCAGAAACTAGGGATAGGTGAGTGGTGGGTGAGAGCTGTACAAGCCCTGTACAGGGATGCTGTCAGTAAGGTGAGCATTGGCAACTAGTGATGAATTCTGGGTAGAAGTAGGGGCTCACCAAGGATCAGTCCTCAGCCCCCTCTAATTCATCATAGTCCTCCAAGCAATAACAGAGGGATTGAAGAGAGGCTGCCCCTCTATGCTGATGACCTTGCTCTAATAGCTGAGTCACTACCAGAACTAGAGAAGTTTCAGGTGTGGAAGCAAGGATTAGAATCGAAGGGCCTTAGAGTCAATGTAGCAAAAACCAAAGTCTTAGTAAGTAGGAAGGCAGACAAATCACAAATCCCTTCAGGTAGATAGCCCAGCTCGATTTGTAGAAAAGGCACTCCTTAAGACGTATCCAGTGTAAGTTATGGACAATATCAAAGGAAGGTTAACTAGGAAGATAGTTTTTGTGTATGGCAGATGCACAGGGGTAATAAACACCAAAGATGTACAGAAAACAGATTCCATCACACGCCAGGGGAAAAACTAGAAGTAGTTGATAGCTTCCATTACCTAAGTGACCAAATCAGTAGTGGGGGTGGATGCTCTGAAAGTGTAGCTGCTAGAATAAGAATAGCCTGGACATAGTTCAGAGAGATCCTAGCTCTGCTGGTAACAAAGAGCCTTTCGCTCAGAGTGAAAGGTAAACTGAATGATGCATATGCGCAAACAGCCATGCTACATAGCAGTGAAACATGGGCTGTGACTGCTGAGGACATGTGTAGGCTTGAAAGAAATGAAGCTAGTATTCTCCGCTGGGTGTGTAATGTCAGTGTGCATACTTGACAGAGTATAAGTGCCCTGAAAGAAAAGTTGGACATAAGAAGCATCAGATGTGGTGTGCAAGAGAGATGACTGAGCTGGTCATGTGTTATGTATGGATGAGGACAGCTGTGTGAAGAAGTGTCACACCCTAACAGTAGACGGAACCTGTGGAAGAGGTAGACCCAGGGAGACATGGGACAAAGTGGTGATGCATGGCCTTTGAACATTGGGCCTTACAGAGGCAATGACAAGTGACTGAGACCTCTGGAGATATGTTGTGCTTAAGTGACATCGTGGCTGTGGCCAATGCCAGTGTCGCATAACTGGCCCATTAAAAAGTACCCTTCAATTGTTGGGCAATATGTAGTGCTTAAGAAGACCTGTTGAGTCAAGGGAAATTGTAGTCATGGCTGATGCCAGTGTTGCCTGACTGGCACCTGTGCCGGAGGCATGTACAAAGCACCATTTAAGCATGAGTGATGCCAGTGCCGCCTAGCTGGCTTCTGTGCCCATGGCACGTAAAAAGCACCATTTGAGCATGGTTGATGCCAGTGCCACCTAACTGGCTCCTATGCTGGTGGTACATAAAAAGCACCCACTACACTCTTGGAGTACTTGGTGTTAAGAAGGGCATCCAGCTGAAGAAACCTTGCCAGATCAGATTGGAGCCCAGTGCAGCCTCCTGGCTTGCAAGTCTTCAGTCAAACCATCCAACCCATGCATACATGGAAAGCAGACATTAAACAATGATGATGATGATGACGATGTTGATATATATATACCTGACTAAGGGTGTGAAAAACACTTACATAGCTAGAAATAGGAGCTAAAATGCTCCAATGCAATCATCCCAATCACTGAACCAAGAATTCCTTAAATTGGCCGGCCAGTTTTGGCTATTTCAATAGCCATCTTCAGTAAGGCTAGCTCGTTTGGTTGATTCCAGGCTAGCTCAACTATCGGAGTACATATATTCACCATAAAAATCTATGGATGATTTAGCAGATTGCTGATGTGTATACAAAAAATTAATAAAAACAGGTGTTTGGGGCAATTGCAGCCCCTATTAGAGCAGAGCATATGTTCATGTGCTTTGTAACAGCATTGGTGCACTTTAGCTCCTATTTCTAGCAATGTAGTTGTTATTCACATCCTTAGTCAAGTTTAGTTGATGGCTATAATTTTCCTTTACAGTATAACGTTGCAAACAACTGTTTTTATTAATTTCATATATATATATATATATATATA
>NC_069008.1:10191745-10195923 GCF_001194135.2 Octopus bimaculoides | reverse complement strand
ATATATATATATATATATATATATATATATATATATATATATATAAATAAGCGGAATAGCTACCAAGGTGAATTCCTAATATGCTAGAAGAAGACACCATTCGCCTTACCACAAATGCTATGTTCTCAAAAATTTTAGCAAACGCCAGAATGTATGTGAGCAAGGAAATTTGTCTTGCTCACATACATTCTGGCATTTGCTAAAACTTTTGAGAATATAGTATTTGAGGTAAAGCCATTTGGCGTCTTCTTCTAGTGTATTAGGAATCCACCTTGGTGGCTTTTCCTCTTATTTATATATGTCATATAATTCATAGTCTTTGGACATTTTTTCAGTATGCTAGGCCACTGATTTAAATTGCATGATCACAGTCAAATGATTGAAACAAGTGAAAGAATACTCTGTTGGATCAGACAGCACACCTTTCAAGCGACACTTCTGCACCCACCAGTCATCCTTCAGGGGCCCAGAAAAATGTTTTGGTACGTCCCTGGCAACACGTGTGATGTCTCAAAGATCAAGGAACCCTATATGATATCAGGAAGAAGATCTTAAAACAATCAGGCCCCTATGTTAATAGGAGCAGGCGCTGCAAAAATCTGCATCAATGAGCGAGCCAAAATACTTATAAACTATGCTAAGCCTGGCTTGCTGAACACTCGTAAAGAAATAGTGTCCATTTCAAGCGCTACTTCCTGCAATATCGGGATTCTCTGTTCACTGATTAGGCTTGTAAGAGGCCTTACAAAATAGATCTCCACTTCCAATAATCGACGGTCCAGGGGAGACAACCTGTCCTCAATAACTTTTTTTTCTTTTTTGCTAATAACCAATTGGTCAGCCATAGTGTTTTTCCACCTCCACAAGTTGCAGAGTTACTCTGGGGTCCTGACTAATTGTCCCCACCACTTATTAATTTTTCAGATTTTTTTTCACCCTACTGCTTATCAATTTTTAAGATATCCCCCCCCTCATCGCTTTTATTCCAGCCCTCCCACCTTATTAAATTTTGCTAATCTATCTCAAGTGAAATTTTATTGTAAGCTATCAATATTGATACAGCAGCTGGAAAATCTAATAATTTTATTTTATTATACAGTAATCCCTCGACTGTTGCAGGTGTTACCGTTCCAAAACCCCTGCTATAGGTGAAAATCCGTGAAGTAGAAACAGTACTGTACTGACTATTTTAAACCCACCTTAGCGAAGGCGGAGGTATTGTTTCCAGTCATGTTTGTTTGTTGGTTTGTCTGTGGACAAGATATCTCAAGAACCACTGAATGGATTCGGATGAAACTTTCAGAGATGTTTGACCTGGTACAAACTGATTAGATTTTGGGATCTGATTTTTTATTACCCATGCGGGCTAACATAGAGGGGTCACATACAATCGAATGATATAAGATTTTCATGTACAATGAAATAAAATGAATTACAACACAATAAATTACAAGCAATAAATCCCAAACAATAAATCACAAAGAATAAGTCACAAAACACAAACAATAAATCACATGATGAGGTGTTCAAAACAGGTTTGCTCCGACCCCACGAGCCCTGTCTTTAGCACCGACTTACTGGTAATCCCTCAATCGTGTTCAGGCAGTGTCTTTCACCCCCAACATGCGTGCTACACGCGTCCACGTTTTTTAAAATTCACTCTCTGACAAACACCTCTTTTCCAGCCCCACCTTCCTTTTCAAGTGAAAAGTGAACATTTTCACGAGGGCGAGGCCGGAGACGCAGGTATGTGTCACGATACCTTTCATTCTCGACTTCCATATCACCTCCCTCGCAATTGCTACTACTACAAGAAAACAATTCTCACCTTCTTTCGTCAAGAAATCCGGTGGGTTAATCTTTACAATTGACTCAGACGATAGCTGTACTCTTCTTCCATCAGACAACAGTTGTTCCGCATAAACCCATACTTCTGAAATACCCGGACACTGAACAACAGCGTGCAGGACGGTTTCCAGCCCTGCCCGCATCTTGGACAGGCCGTCAGCCCAGGGTGGCCGTGTCTATTGAGTTTATCCCGAACGGGTAGGGCTCCTCGGTAACACTGCCAGGCCAAAGACTTTTGGAAGTTATCCAGTGTCTTAGGCCCGAACGTTCTTCGGAACAGGCTGTCCAACTGGTTATCATCGAGACCCAGGGTCCTTCCCAGGGCATCGTCATTTCCAGCCTCTACCAACCCACTATAGAAAGCCATGGTGGTACCGAAACCACTGGCATTGCCTGAGTTACAGAACTGGAGAAGCGCCTTGCGGCACTCTGTATGCCAGGTACCCAACTTCGATCTTCGGCGGATCCAGTTTTCTCTACCATCAAAACTAGTAAAGCTGGGGAACATCTGTCTAGCAAGCAGAGACCACACCCGTTTACCATCCAGGTAGAGCCAGAGATGCCTTAGCCTCAGCTTGTGCTTGCGCATCAACAACCAAGGCATCTCTAACCCACCCTTTAACGGCTTTAGACAGCAAACAGAACGTCTTACAAGTGGAGCGGAGTTCTTCCACAAAAAGCGAAAGATCTGCCTCTCCAACCTGTTTAACCATGAATCTGGGCAAGGCATGACGGAAAGGCGGTAAATGATGACCAATGCGATAAACACATTGGCCACCTCCGCCCTCCCTTTCAAGGATAGCCACCGCCAAGACCAGGTCCTGACTATGTGGGTCACCTTGATCGAAACCTGCGACCAGTTCTTTTCTATCTGGAGATCTGGGCCAACCCAGATTCCTAGCAACTTAATCGGGTCCTCCGTCCAGCGTCCTACAATGCTATTCGAAGGCATCGATTTGCCCCTCCAGGTGCCGAGTTGTAAGCCAACCGACTTTTCCCGATTAATTTTTGCTCCTGAACAGATTAGATTTTGGGATTGATCCAGTACCAGACAAAGATTCTGGATTATTTTTCCTATTTTTTTTTACTTCAGTTTTGAGGGCGGTCGGGTTCATTTTTAGCATTCTTATTTGTGAGAGCAATCGGGTTTATTTCTGATATTCTCATTTTAAAAATCATTTCTAGCTAATCGTTGAGAGGACATTGGTGTTGCCTTGGCAAGGTTTGCGCTCTCTGAGTACTCTTGTTAATTATTATTTTTATAAGTTGTATATATTTATTTTATTATAAATGCAAAACAACACCACAGAGGAATCGACATAAGGTTAAATGATAAACAGCGATATGGCGAAGGATTACTGTATATATATACATAACAAGACAAAAAAAAAAGAAAAGAACATTACAAGTAATACCATATGTTATAAAATAAATAAACTAAATAACTAATTCTGGTTTAAAAATAAATCAAGGGTGACAGCCTAGAAAATTTTAAATAAGGATTTCTCATTTAGGCACAAGGCCAACAATTTGTGGGGAATGACAAGTGAATTAAAGCAGCCCAGTACATTACTGGTGCTTTATTTTATCAACCCCATAGGGATGAAAGAGAAAGCTAACCTCAGTGGGATTGAACACAGAACATAATTGTCCATAACTTTATGCTGCAAGGCACATTGCCCAATGCTTAGGCACAAGGGCAGCAATTTAAAGGGAAGGGGAAAGTCGATTAAACTGATTCCTATTACTCGTACAAAATAACAAACACTGGGTAATTCATTATTATTTTGACTGATACAAATTGTGAATCAGTATGACAAAAAAAAAAAAACATGACAAGAATGGGAAGAGGACCTGGAGTGTTTTATTTGCATGGAAGAAAAATATTTATGCACGTTCATACGGGTGAACCTTCACTATTTTAGGGTGTAGCAGTGGCACAAGCAGTCAGCACAGCCATTTGCCATCTCTGAGACTGGAGCGAGATCTCACCTGCATCCATTTGCCCTGCACGAGCTGACAATGAGGCTTGCGCATGGCAAACTCCTTAAAAAAAACACAAAAGAAAGAACACAAGAAGAAAAAAAAAAACCAACCGTTGTTGGTTCAGCAAACATCCATTCAAAGTGTTTTGCCTTTTTGTTTTGTTTTCTTTCAGCACACACAAAAAAAAAAAACAGATTTGGTGACGAAAATTTTTCTTTTGTTTATTTGTGCATACAGTACACAATTCCATAAATTTTGGTAAGGAAAATGTTTTTCTCACACACGCTACTATTTCCAACAACACTTTTGTCGGTTTTTTTTTTTTCTTGGTCCTTTTCCTTTTT
>NC_069008.1:10190472-10190975 GCF_001194135.2 Octopus bimaculoides | reverse complement strand
CGCCGCCACAGTCGGAGCTCGACCAATTCTTTTTCCTCTAGTCCCGGTCTTTGTTGGTACCACTCCATTCAGCCTTGTTCTTTTCAATCGTCAAAAAATGCCCAGCGGAGGGTTTGAGCACGTCAAACACTTCTGACCAATTCTCATCAAATCGTGCATTTTTTTAAAAGGATCGTGTGTCTGGAAAAGCGTTTTATGGTTGACACAGGTTCTAGTTGCTCTATTTGGCCTTTGAGTCTCGCTACAGACAAGCCAAAGCGTTCAAAGATCACCTTGCACGCAGTCAACTGGTCTCCCATTGCAACTTACAGTCAAGTTTCCTTACATATTGACATTAATCTTCATCGGGATTTTAGGTGGTTTTTGTTATAGCTGATCTCCCACATCCTATTCTGGGTGCGGACTTTTTTAACAATTTTAACCTATTGGTAGATGTCAGGTGACAGAGACTCGTCAACGGTTCTATGTCTTTGTCTACACCTGCAAAGGTCACTACCAATGCT
>NC_069008.1:10190191-10190462 GCF_001194135.2 Octopus bimaculoides | reverse complement strand
TCTATGTCTTTGTCTACACCTGCAAAGGTCACTACCAATGCTGTTCTCAGTCCTTCATTTTTTGTTGCCACTGCTGGTGATGCATTTCATTCACTCTTAGCGTCTTTCCCAGAGATGGTGGATCGGCGATTCCAAATGGCAAAACCTACTCACTCCACCCTCCACTATATTACCACCACTGGGCCACCTGTCTGTTCACGCCTGCGGCGACTTGCTCCTGACCGTCTTAAGAAGGCTAGGTCCAAGTTTGAGCACATGCTCCAACTTGGCC
>NC_069008.1:10184707-10189513 GCF_001194135.2 Octopus bimaculoides | reverse complement strand
TTGTGTAAAATGCCAGCGTTCTAAAATCCACAGGCATATTCGCGCTCCTCTTGGACAGTTTTCTCCTCTGGAGACTCGCTTTCGCCATGTCCACATTGATCTGGTTGGACCATGGCCTGTCCGTCGCGGTTTCTCTTACATATTGACATGCATCAATTGATTCTCTCGTTGGCCAGAGACCATTCCAATAGTGGACATTTCCGCTGAGTCTGTTGCTCGAGCTTTCATTTCTAACTGGATTGCTCGCTTTGGTGTCCCAGCTAAAATAACCACTTATCGCGGACACCAGTTCGAGGCTTCTCTATTTCGTGAATTGTCACGAATCCTAAGCGTTCATCACATTTGTACGACCAGCTACAACCCAACCTCCAATGGGATGGTCGAACATTTTCACAGGCAACTGAAGGCCGTTCTACGCACCACTTCTGATCCACAGTCTTGGACAGAATTCCTGCCTATCGTTCTTCTTGGTTGTTGCACTGTGTTAAAGCAGACTTAGGTTTCTCTTCAGCTGAACTCCTTTATGGTACCACCCTGGCACAATGTTAGCACCAGACAACTGATCCAACGTCATATGTTACCAGACTTCACTTGTATTTCTCAAGTCTTCCACCCTTGCATCCACGTGACCAGTCTATTCCCTCTCACGTCCCACCGGATATTGACAAATGGACTCATGTTTTTGTTCGGGATGATTCTGTCAGAGGACCTCTCGTTTCTCCTTATAAGGGACCATTTCGTGTGCTATCGTGCACACCCAAAACTTTTAGTCTCGCCATCAATGGGCGGGCAAAGACCGTGTCGGTCGACAGACTTAAAAGGGCACATTTTGAGGTGTCCACACCCTTCGATGACATCCTAAACATGCCCACCTTTGATCCTTTACAACCACCCTCACATGCACCTTTGACCACACCATCACCTACACCTCCACCTTTGTCACCACAACCTAACACAAACAAACCCTATATCACCAGGACAGGCCACACTGTGCACTGGCCCAAAAAACTCATTAAAACTATTTATATCTGACAATCCTGTTTTCCTGTGTTTTCCTGTGACAGACAATTGCTTTCTTGTGTTACTGGACAGTTCCTATACTCTGCCATTGAACATTTTGTCAAATTTTTGTGCATGCCCATTTATATTTCTTGCAATTATTTTTCTATTTGACTTGTCACATTATTGTACCATATCTTGTTGGTTGCTATCAGTTGCCATCCTTACTCTTTCTTGTGCCTGCTCCAATTATTCTGTTTTTGCATTGCTGCACTCAAGGGGGAGCCCTTGTAGCAGCACAAGCAGTCAGCGCCATACCAAATGAGATCTCACGGCAGCCATTTGCCATCTCTGAAACTGGAGTGAGATCTCACCTGCATCCATTTGCCATGCGTGAGCTGACAACAAGGCTTGCAATGGCAAACTACATAAAAGGAAGAAGCCACAAGGTTCGATCTTTTTCTCTTTTATCTGCGACTGCTCACAGAACACACTTCACTGGCTGAGCCTCTAGGCTAGTCTGCTTGTCACATCTACTGAGGCAATGGCCCACGTAATGGAGAACGACGAATTCATACCGCATGAGATGACTGCAAAAGAGCAACATACCACACCTTTGTATATATATTGTAAATAAAACTAACGAGGAACCTGCGTTTTGCCTAATACTTCTTTACTCAACTGCTGGAGCCTTAGCAACATGAAGAATAAGAAATTAATGGGAGAAAGGCGATATTCAACTGATATCCAGAACCTTGCTTCCCATTATAAGGGCATTGATAATCTTCAACCCTAAGAAGTTCAATCATTTTGAGACACATTACACCTGCTTCAGGACACATTGAAAACAAGGAAATTGCTGTCTGAAAATATGCTTTACAACCAGCCAGAGTTTATAAAAACTTGAGGCTGGACAACTGCCCTAGTCTGTAACGTATGCATGAGTTTACTGCTACTCCACATTGTAGTCAAAAAATCTTCATTTTCAATTTCTCTACGATTTCTCTACCAATCACCAACACAAATTTCATGGAAACTAAGAACTTCAAAGAGGAACTGTTTATCCTTACAGGACAAGCTTTTTACAGAATAAGGATTTAACATCAACACGACTCAGGTAATTTCTCTTTGAACTTTTTTTCATAACATCATGGCAGAGAAAAGAGTATTTCATGATGTGAAAATTGGAAATGAAAATTAATCTATAGAAGAAAAACAAGCACTTGCTATTGCAAAGAGGAGTATGATACTGAATTAGAGCAAATGAAAGGGAAAACTCATTGGGATGTTCAAAGGAAATGCCATGTCCCAGACACCCCGAAACAGGGACATCTCGCCAAAGCAGTTCATTTGTTTTACTTGAATTTGGCCACTGTCAAAAACTCTGATTGACTATTTGATTCTGCTGTTATAGTAATCAAATGCTGCTATGAAAAATATCTGAAAGGCAAACTTGACAGCACTGAAAAGGAATGTTTCAGAGTCACTGGAGGAGGTTGTAAAACAAACCTTGTTTGAATGGTTTGTGGATGTCAGAACATTACTGCATGTGAGATTACTACAAGCTCTTTTCTTATTACAGGCTGAGAAATTTTATGAGGAGAGAATTTGCCAACACCCAGACACATCAACTGAGGAAAAGCTTTGTTTTTCAAAAAGCTGTATGAAAGGTTGGCAAAAAGAGTATGGGGTGTCACTGAAATTTCCAAACAAATGCATTTCAATCTCCAAAGAACAATGTGTTAAGTGCATTCAGGATTATTTGAAGAACAGAAGGAATGTATGTCATTATTTTCTTGACAAATTTGGCATAGATCCTCCTATTATCAATGGAGATCAAATGCCCTTGCATTGGAATGAAAGTATAATTGAGAAATCAAAATATGTTTGTCAAAGAAAACCACCATTTGTCTAGGGTAACACAGTGTTCACCCAAGTTAGCAATGATACCAAAATCAATCTTATCCCAGAGTTTGTATTGAAAGGAACTGGAAAACGACCACCCTGTCTACAATGAAATATCAATGGTCTCCTAAAAGTTCTTATAGATTAGAACAGCTGCTCTGTACTATTGAAAACCTTCCAAACTGATTCAATATGTTTTCACATGCAAACTTTGCCATTTATGTGCTTGATGATTCCATGGTGCATTTGACACTGCAGGTGAGAGATGCCCTCTGGAAAAGTGGTTATGTGCTAGTCTTCATCAGCAGTGGTATCACTGGATTTGTTCAAGTTAACAACATGCACTTGCACAAACAACTGAAAGCAAAATATCACAGAATAGAGAAAGCAAAGATGCTAGAAAAGTTACTTCAAACTCCGAATAAAATACCCACGCCCAGTCGATCTGAGATAATGCAGATGCAACATCAAGCACATGCAGATTACAAGATTGATGTCAAAGTTGCTTTCAAGTAGACGTGGGCCACAAAAACTTTCGATGGCTCTGAAGATTATAAGGTATCAGACCAAATCATGCACCTCATTGGTCCATCGATGTGAGAGTTTCGTCTAGAGATGATGTCAAAACCCTGTCCAAATACTGTTCAGAGAGTTATTAAGAACTTAATTCCACTGAAAGGGGACAAGTATGCAAACAATATTGAAGGCTCAGAACTATTTGATAGTGACAGCATTGAGGAAAAAGTTGCTGAAAGAAAAAAGCAAGTCATCTGGAAGGTGACTGACACATCTGGAGAAATCCCTATGGAGGTTTTGCAGAAGCCAAAAGTATGGTTGGCCAAACATGATGATGAGAAGCTTTATCTCTTTTGTAGGAATCAGCAGTGATGACCAGGTTAATAAAGATGCCTTGTTCCTTGAAAAAATACAGGTGTTGGATGAAAACAAAACCTCTACACTTTTCTTGCCCCATCGAAGCAAACTTATGTCAACTGTCAGTGAAGCTCAGTGGTCCATGAAGAGGGCAAATATTGAAACCGAGAAATCTGCAGAAGGACAGCGATGAAAAATCATGAGTGTATCATTTATACCTATTTATGGAGCGCTAAGTTTTATCATGTGCTAGACTACTCATGACCTCTATTATCTCTAAACCTACTTGTCTGATTTATGCAAAATTTGTTTTATTCCGTTTGTATTAACATTTCAGTGTTAACTTAATTCATAGTATTTTCCCATTATGTGCCAGTTTGGCTGGGTAACATTGCAAGCAAGATTCAAACTGACTTTTGATGTATTATAGATACTCTTTTACTTGTTTCAGTCATTTGACTGTGACCATGCTGGAGCACTGCCTTTAGTCGAGCAAATCGACCCCAGGACTTATTCTTTGTAAGCCTAGTACTCATTCTATCGGTCACTTTTGCCGAACCACTAAGTTATGGGGACGTAAACACACCAGCATCGGTTGTCAAGCGATGTTGGGGGGGACAAACACAGACACGCAAACATATACACATACATACATACATATATATATATATATATATATGTGAGTAAAAATAAATACAAAAAAGGGGCTTTGTATGATCATGTATAGAGGAATATATTATTTTATTTAAAAGAATTCCAACTCTGTCTGTTTTTTATGTGCTATTTATATTCTTGTAAAATTAATGTGGGATATAGAATATGCAATATATAATATATAATATAAAAATGGATGGTACAATGAAATGAAGTACTGAATGTCTTATTGAATATATGGAATATGTCTTATTGAATATATGAAATATTGAGTGTTCAATATAAAGGATTAAATATATAAATATATAAAGGCGAATACGTATTTTCTATACCTTGTGGTATTTCATCATGGCCGGTGTGACAGACTTTAACAGA
>NC_069008.1:10176475-10179516 GCF_001194135.2 Octopus bimaculoides | reverse complement strand
GGGAGGGAAAGAATGTTTTTTCTTGTCTCGACTTGTGTATACTGATTGCAGATAGTCTTCATTTATAGAGTGACATTTATTTACAATTCTTCATGCAACCATGCCCAAGACGTTTGCCGTTCAACCAAGATGGGGAATAATTACCTTGCTTGGAAACAGATGAGGTTTGCTGTCAGGAAGAGTATCAAGCAATAGAAATTCTGCCTCAAAGAAATCTCATGTGACTCATGTAAGTATTGAAGAATGGATGTCAAAACGATGAAGTGGATCATATATGTAGGTATTCATGTGGTGTGTGTGTGTGTGTGCATTTGTTCTGTTTAATGTCACTTTTTATATGCTATGAAGAGTTGGACAAGGACTTAATTCAAAAAGACACACTTATGGCTAAATGCTCTTGTCATCCATTCTTATCTGTTTTTAAGAAAAGGATTCTGCAATCCTTTGAAAGTACAAAGTTACCAAGCATTGTAAATGTCACCACTGTTAAATTCAAATGCTGATAAGCCACGGAATATCAACATTTGTGCCCGTTCGTATGCATGGACACACATGCATATCCACACACAGTCACATACATTGCATTAATCACCTCTCCACCCTCCTTCATTACTCACTACATTCACTTCTAACCACATATTTAACCATCTGTTACTTTCCATTAATGCTTTTATGAAACTACTTATCCTGATCCATTGTTCACACCTTCTCTGATACTTACCTTCTTATACCTTGAGAGTATGCTCTGGCACCCCATTACTAAGATCTGTATCTTCTTTCTAGCTACTCTCACACCCTTACATGATGTGGAGTAGCCATGTCCTGGTGGCATGAAAAATGGTGCTCAGTATTTACTGTAAAGTGGTTGGCATGATAAAGGACACCAACAAGGCCCTGCAACTTTGCTGGATCCTGTCAGACTGTCCAACCCATGCCAGAATGGGCGTTAAATGAAGATGATGATGTATACATCTCTCAGCAGACCTTTCCAATTTTTTTTTTCACCAGATTCCTATGTTTTTGATGACAAAGATTCTGAATATGCAAAAAAACACATTTTCAGAATTATTAATTCCCCACTAATTTTTAATCTTTGACATTTTTTCAAAATTTTTTTCAGTCTACAGGGAAAAATATGGAGATTAAGAATATGGATGGGGAAACAAATTTTAATTTCAAATTTTTTATGAAAATCTCCAAAATTGATCCACACCCCATCCTGTTGTCTAAAAGTGAAAATGAACGACTGTTTCGTCCATTTCTGCATGCGTAGATTTATAGTGAAAGAGCAAAAGGACCACAGCATGTGAAGCCCTCACCACAAAACTCGATATGCTAAAAATAACAGCTAAATGGCTGGAGAATTTTTGTGTTTGTGTGCGCGTGCGTGCAACAATTTCTACAGCTTATCCGAATGAACAAAGAAAGAAGTACACAGAAATATATTTTATGTACTTGTCATATATGTCGGTTTTGTTTTTTCATCTGATTCTGTTTTTTCATTGGATTAATCTCAACAAAATAATGCGAGTTTAGTCACTGGCTCAGCACCTATGTTTGTATTCTTCATTCTGAAATAATAAAAACTTTAACATGGCTCTGTGGTAAGAAGCATGCTTCCCAACCACATGGTTCCAGTTCAGTCCCACTGTGTAGTACCTTGGGCAAGTGTTTTCTACTAAAGCCTCAGGCTGACCAAAGCCTTGTGAGTGGATTTGGTACACAGAAATTGAAAGAAGCTTGTTGTGTATTTATATACATGCATGTATTTGTGTTTGTCCCTTCACCTACCATTGCTAGACAACCAATGTTGGGGTGTTTACGTCTCTGTAATTTAGTAGTTCAGCAAAAGAGACTGATAGAATATATACTAAGCTTACAAAGAATAAGTGCTGGGAGTGACTGAAACAAGTAAAAGAATAAAAGAATAATACTTCCAAAATGGGACTTTACCCATGTGTATCTGGGTGTGTTTATGTACAGGTGTGTATATGTAGTGGGAGGTGTTGGTGTGCAAGAAAAATATTTACAGAAATGTACTCAAAATTTCTATTAAAATAAGTTATCTTTATATGCCATGCTTGCAATTCTCCATATAAATGATAGCAAAGTGTGTATCAAACGAAATTAAAATCTTGATTCAATGACAAGTTCAATCAAGTTAAAAAAGTTTTAACATTGTTGGTAACTACATATCTTTTCTTTTAATTGAATATTGAAAAAGAGAGAAAAAAGCAAAAAAACAAGCTGATGTTGACCAGAAACACACGCATCAGTGGTTACAAAGTTCAGGGCTAAAAGCAGAGAGTGAAGGTTTCATATTGGCTGCTCAAGACCAAAGCTTATTAACCCGGAACTACCAAGCCAATGTGATAAAAAAATGGAGCTGACCCAAAATGCCGATTCTGTAATGATGCGATTGAAACTATAGACCACCTAATCTCAGGGTGTAGAGTCTTAGCACCTGTAGAATATAAAGCAAGACATGACAGAGTTGGCCAGTATTTACACTGGACAATATGCCAGCATTATAAAATCAAAACTGCTGACAAATGGTATAAACACCATCCTGAAGCTGTGACTGAGGGAGAAAATGTATCGATTCTCTGGGACTTCAGACAAAGAAGACGTATTTATTAATTGACATGAGTATTCCCAGTGATCATAATATAGTAGTGAAAGAATTTGACAAGATCAGTAAATATAAAGACTTGCTAATAGAAATTGAAAAAATGTGGCACCTCAAGGCGACTACCGTACCAGTGATTGTAGGATCTCTAGGAATGATAAAAAAAGGTACTGAAACCTATTTGAAAATGATACCAGGCTTACCATCCCTACAGGAAGTGCAAAAAATTGTGTTAACTGGAACGACTCATGTACTGAGAAGAGCATTATCGCTGTGAAAACAACATCCATTCATGATTTTTTTTTTTTTAATACATATTTTACCTGTGAATTTGCGTGTGTAAACTGGGAATGCATACAATGAGTTTCTCTGCCCTAGGTGTACGGAAAACACTCGGCGAGAAATGGAAGAA
>NC_069008.1:10155722-10175223 GCF_001194135.2 Octopus bimaculoides | reverse complement strand
AAAAATGCTTTCTAATAGATGTATCAATACCAGTAGATGACAATGTTTCCCTAAAAGAAATGGAGAAACTTTCAAAATACAAAGACCTGGAAATAGAGGTAACTCGAATGTGGAATCTAAAAACAGAAACAATTCCTATCATAGTAGGTGCCTTAGGTATAATAAAAAAATTATTCAGACAAATACATAACAAAAACACCAGGACTTACAAATATATATAACATACAGAAAATTGCACTACAGGGCACTGCACACATCCTACGCAAAACACTTTCAATACAGTAACCATAAGAGCATCACAGCAAACCACAGCACATACCCAAGGCGCACAGAGCTGCACTTGGTAGTGAAGTGAAAGCACGTTATAAAAATAAAACTACTGAACAACAATAATAATAATAATAATAAAGATTAGTATGAAGTAGCATTAAGATTCCTTTAATTCATTTTTATATAAAAATATTTATAAGTAAAAATAAATTAAAGGAATACAAATGCTATTTTGTAATAATCCTTATTATTGATATTAAATACTCCAGAAGACCTATATGGTTAAAGGTAATATATTTAGAATAATCCATAATATATTTAGAATAATCCAACAGAATATATCTCTAAATTCTTATCAGATAAGAATTATTACTGGATTTATATACAAACTGTTGAATAATCTATTTTGAATACCTGTGAGTAAACCAGTAAACATTTGGAAAAATCCCTTTCTAATTACCAATATATTTTTCTCCACATAAAAGCCTTTTATGGAATAATGATGACGAAGTAACACACATGTGATCCATTACTGGGATATAAGCAAAAAGTAAAAAAAGATAATTAAAATTTTTACCCACAACCAAACCAAGTGAGGCTGTATGTGTGTGTTAGAAAAAAACATTTTTTAACAGGAAATTATGCTATCAAAATATATCATCTTTTACATACTTCTTTTTAAAATCACTCTGGACAAATCCCAGCAATAACCTTGTTCTTTATTTGCATTTTAGCACTTTGATCTTGAACTGAACTATTCAACAGTTTATCTTGTTTTGCTCTATTCCCTCTGCCATTTTGGAAGATGTTGCATGTGTGTGACTCTTTAAAGTTTTTTTATAGCACTCTGTAAAGTTTTGCCACTTTTCTTTTCTTCTTCTTCATTTTTCTCATTCTTTCATCTTTCCCTGCTGATTCAGATGTGGGAATTATTCAGGCTCACTAAACCCAATGGAGACCTGCGCCCCACTGTGGTTGGCTGTACTCTTTGCCGTCTCACTGCAAAGGTGTGTTTACAAGCGGTCTCTAATCTATTGGAGGAATTTTCCCCCACCCAGCTTGGAGTGGATACCAAATTGGGATGTGAAGCTGCTGCTCATGCTACCAGAACCTATGCCAGCTTGCCCTGCTTGTCACCCAAGGTCATCCTCAAATGTAACTTTAACAACTCTATCAGCCGCAATGTTGTCTTCAGCTCAGTAAGAGAGAAGGTCCCACAACTCTATCGCTTTGCATGGCACTCTTTTCGGGAGCCCTCCTACCTCTCTTTCAGTGACCAAATCATCATCTCTGCCTCAAGAGTCCAACAGGGCAACCCACTTGGGCCCACTCTGTTCACACTGGTCATTGATAACAACACCAAGATGGGGTTTGAGCGAAACCTCAATGTCTGGTCTCTCGATGACACTTGTTTGGTGTGCCTTCAGACAAGGTTCTTACCGTTGCAAACATGATGGTTGGGGAGCTTGGTCTGTGGGGTCTCCAAGTAACCAGCTCCAAATGTGAGCTCTGGATCCTCAACCACCCGGCTTCTCAACATCAACAAACTATAGATCTATTTGCAGAGTCTTTCCCTTCCATTGCAGTCCCTCGCTCATTGGCTTGATGCTCCTTAGGAGCCCCAGTTACTGACCTTGCCTTTGAGTCCATCTTCTAGTCAAAGGTGGCTTCCCTCGAGCAATTGCTGAAGAATATTGAAGCAATCGAAAGCCCATCAAGGTTTCTTCATACTTAGAAATTACCTTTCAATCCCTAAGCTTCTATATTTGCTTAGAGTCAGCTGTACTTCTCCAGGTGTAATAACTTAAGAATATTAACATGCGTGCACCCACATTTTACATTGTAGTATATAATGTCTAAGCAAATGTGTGTGTATATGTATCCACATGCATGTTTGTGTCCATGCATATATATATATGTGTGTGTGTCTGTCTCTGTGTACCTGTATGGGAATATGCCTCCACATATATGTGTGTGTATGTATTGGTGCATGAACACATGTCTATATTGTGTGTGTGTGTGTTTGTGTGTGTGTGTACAAACATCCCCACTCTATGTCTCTTTTGCTCTATAATATTCTTTTACAAGGCCTTCCAATTCAAATCTGATTCACTTTCTATTCAAAAATGCAACTAATAACTTCCAATTCTCCTCAAAATTTCCTCTATGAAACTGCTGACTGACATTACCTTTTACCTTAGATTTTATTAACTCTTTGATCATGAAAATACCAAACAATCTATCTTTCACCTTGAACATTCCTTGAATTCTTAAAGAATTGGTATATACTAATATTTTGATTGAGAATATTCAATATTTCTATACTTTTTTTTCTTATTTTTCTCTCTCTGATGATGGAATGCTTAACTATTCTAGAAACAGCAGTATGAGACTACCTATTTATCATGACTACTTTGTGCTATGTTTATATTATGAACTAAATATTGTAGAATGATGCCAAATGTTATGCTTGTTCATTATCTGTTTTAATGTACTTGCTTAATGATAAACCACTTCTAGCCACTTTTGATAAGCAATTTCAGCAACACATTTTTCAGTTGCAGTTCAAGTTAGAGTTTTAGTGGTGAACCAAACTGAGCCCTCATAGTATATACCTATCACATTATGTCAGTTGATGAAAATATTTTTGCATATATGCTCTGTGTGTGTGTGTGTGTGTGTGTGTGTGTGTGTGTGTGTGTGTGTGTGTGTGAAGAATTAGGCATGTAGCACATTATTATTTTTATTACGGCTGCAACAACAAAGTTTACCCACCACACTTCTCAGTCAATCATCTCTTCAAATTGCCCAGGCTAATCAAAATCAAGTTGTTCATTGCAACTATTGAATCAGTGCTATTATATGGCAGTGAAACATGTACACAGACAAAGAAATTATCAAATGGGCTACACAAGGATGTTATGAATGACCCTAAATATGAAATGGCTGCAACATAAGACAAAGAATGCCTTTATAGAGATCTGCCAAAAGTTAGCGAGATCAGGCAAAGATGGTTGTGACTATCTGGTCACTGTGTGCACTACCCTGAACTGGAGGTATCAAAATTAGTCTTGAGGAACCCACTTCATGGTGATTGGCATATCTATGAAATCTGAGTGCCATGGATTCTTTACTAGCCTCAGTTATTGACTATTCCAATTGTTTGACTCTACACAGTGTCTGAGTACTTCAAGACATGTGAACCTTTGATGCAATTGTCAAGCAGCATCAGCACAACAGTGTGACAAAACTGGACCTTTGGATTAATAGTACTATCCATCTAACAGGTTTTTACACAGTTTCTGTAATTCTTATTGGACCAATACGAAGCGATATTAAAAGACTCTTACCTAAGATATCAAGCAGTTAACTGAATCCAGGCCCTAGTGATAGTGATGTAAACGTCTTAACTCCCTGACTCTGTGATCTCATAATCACATGTGTGTAACTGGATGCACCTGTACACTCATACATACATGAGAACCATACACACATACACATATATAATTATATGGGTAGTTAGGGTAAATCCCAGCAGTTCCCTCCTGAAGCACATCTGCTTATTCCATTATTATAATCAATATGTATCCATAACTACTGTTGTATGTAAATTGAAACATTAAAATTGAGAATTATGGAAATATTTGTTAAGTTGTTGAATAACAAAACAAAAAATAGAAATATTTTCGTACTAGTTGGACCTGTGGAAATTCCATGGAATGGAAAAAGTTAAGTCAACCTATTTAAAAGATGATTTGCATTTTTATAGCATTTATAGTTTAGCCTTCTTTAAATATTCTTGATGTTCGTCTACATTCATGTCCTCGTGTCTCTGTCTGTGTTGTCTTTTTCCTCTTTTTATTATATTTTTTCACTGTTCCTCTCTGACCCATACTCTATATCTGTGCATCCTTTCTTAGGCAGCTTGCAACCATGTTTCTTTTGAAGCCAGAGTTCAGGCTAAATTAATCCTTATAAACAAATATCAATTTTTTCAACGAGCAGACGAAAAATAATTGCACTTATTCACATGCTTTAAGCAATGGTCATTATAAAAAAAAAAGTTCAACAAAAAAGAATGCTTTTCACTATCAACACACCACCACCACCACCACCATCTGCCTCCCTCTCTCTTATCATCATCATCATCATCATCATCATTTAACGTCTGTTTTCCATGCATTCATGGGTAGGATGGTTGACAGGAGTTGGCCAGGTAGAAGACTACCCCAGGCTACCGTGTCTGTTTTGGCAGAGTTTTTATGGCTGGATGCTTTTCCTCACACCAACCACTTCACAGAGTGGACTGAGTGCTTTTTACATGGTATAAGCACAGACGAGGTCTGTTATGGCATGGTTTTTACAGCTAGATACCCTTCTAAATGCCAACTACTTTGCAGTGTGGACTGGCTGCCTTTTATGTGGTACCAGCACCACCAGGGTCACCAGGTAACTGGCAAGACAAGGAATTTTGAGAGTTGAGGACAATGGAGGAGGAGATCTTGTGTTAAAGGATGAAAGGTTAGAGTGTGACAGAGTAACAGAGAGGCAGAAACAGGTGTCTTGCTATAGAGAAGATACATGAAGAGAGAGGGAGATGAAGAGAGAGGGAGGAAAGTGGTACAAGAAAGAGGACAGAATACCTCCCCTGTCCATCTCTCTCTCTCTATCTTTCTCTTCAGCTAAATTTTTAACCATGTAATAAGTATTCCTTCCCCACTCCACCACACATCATTATCATTTCTCTCTCCCTCTTTTTCTCTCATTCTTTGCCTTTACCTTCTATTGACCACGTAACCATTTGGACTAAGTGTATTAACATTTACCACCTTTCTTTACTTCTTCCTTCATCCCCCCCTCTCTCTGTCACTCTTACCCTACCTCTCACTCCTTCCACCTCTCTGATTAACTAATGTATAATGGGCAAACAAACAAGCAAATTATTATATAGATTATTTATTCTCCATTACATGTTTCATTTGCTAATAGAAATTACAAAGATTTGCTTGTTATACAGACATGTAAAGAATTTCCAATTAGAAATTCTTCAAACAGAGAAGAATTTTATATCAAATTTTATTATAACATGTAAACCTTTGTAATTCCTATGAGCAAATGAAACATGTGTAATGGAGAATAAATAATACCAAAATATTTCCATTTTTCTGTTTTGTTTTATATACATACATACATACATACATACATACATATATATATATATATATATGCATCTTGGATGCTTCAGTCCATCCATTCTACCTACATGTCTATTTGCATTCATGCATTCATATAGACACACACACAAACAAGTATATACATATATGCTCACACACAAAAATAATATAAATTCTTCTAATACAAAACAGTACAGAACTCTGGACAAATGAGATAGTGACACTGTTAAGTCTTAGAATGCAACAGTAAATGTCGATTATACTACTCTTCTGTCAAGGATATAACTCATGTAATCAGCAGCTACTCAAAAATGCCATCAAGATACTACCTCTCACTACAACATAATGTTGTTACTAAAACAATATATAATCTAATGTGAAGAGAAGACTAACCTTGAGATAAATATAAACCACATCTCTGATATGTAATACATAAACATCAACAAAGATTATTGTTGGAACATTTCTATTAAAACTTCTACCAAGTGTAAACACAACAGTGTCCTTATTTGGGACAGAAAAGAAAAATTATGTGTAGTTGTTGAGGTCAGGTGCTCTACAGATGTGAATAACTTTTTCAAAATCAGAGAGACGGAGAATAATTATGGACAACTGGTTTGAAACCTGCAACTCCTCTGCCCTGATTATAAATTCACATTTGTACCAATAATCATTGAAGCTCTTGGTTATTTTAAGAAACGTCTAAGTGACAATCTGGAAAAGCCAGGATCTTCAGGTAAAGCAAGAGCTTGACTTATTAAACATTCTACAAGTACAATCAGGACCCTGTACTACTGATTCCCTCTGCAAAATAGGGATAAAAGTAGCCTGTCAGAAAAATGAGCACCATGAGGTGGAGGAGCAGTTGCAGTGAATGCTGCTGGCCATTCTGTGGTCATTACTGTGGGGCATGGCTGAGCACACCATTTGTTCCAGGGTACGTGGCCCATCGCCCCCTCCCCTCAGTCTTCTGTTGTACATGTGTATACACATAGTAGCTACACCTGGTAGAAATAGCAGCCAAATCTCCCTCATATCGCACAATACTGTCTTATTTACATTCGTACAGATATACCTGTGTGTATGTTAGTGTGTGTGTGCGTGAGTGCATATGTATGAACTAACATGGCTAGAAGTAGCAATCAAATACCCCTCAGATCATAACCTACAATCTTAGTGAAGGACACACTGAATAATGTGGTCCAGATAGGATGGTCACACTTGGAATGTGGTTAAACAACAACAGCCTATCCAACCACACATGCACACACACACACATGTCAAATATACACACACATGCACAAGATTAAAAACAAAGAAACAAAATACACAAACCAAAAGTAATAACAAAGGAAATGGAATGGAGAGAAAAATAAAAGAAAAAAACCTTCTTCTTGAACCGGTCTCTGTCATCCCTCATCGTACACATGTGAACCTTCATTGTGTTCAACTCAACCTCCTGTCGTCCAACCTGCTCTGTGAGGGTGTTGTTATGTTGTCGTAGGTTGTTGAGTTCATCCTGAAGGTCAGAGGTTGGAGGAAGGTCGTTAGAGGGTGGTGGAGGAGGTGGGTGGAAGGTCGGCTTCAACTTCCGACTCATGTTCTTTGCTGAATCAAAGCTAAACTCCTTCACTTTCTTACAAATCTGTGGGAGATAATAATAATAAGAAGAACAACAACAACAACAGCAACAACAATAATAATGATAATAATAATGTGAAATTTTCCAGTCTAAACAGCTCAGGTACTGAAGCATAACAAACTGGACTTAATGGTGGTGGACAAGGTAAGCCATATGTGCTATACAGTTGATGTTGCATGCCTCTTTGACCCATGAATAGTCAAGAAACAAAGCAAAAAAAAAAAAAATAGTTATATACAATTCTCTTAAGTACAAAATAGTGTGACCATGGAAAATAAAGAAGGTTAAGACAGTGCCAATTATTTTTGGGTCCTTGGGGACAGTATCAGAAGGCATCAAGAGGAATACAAAAGAAATTGGAATAGAGTGCTCAGCTGAACTGTTACAAAAGATTTGCCTCCTTGGCACAGCCAGAATAATCAGGTAAGTATTAAATAGTATGGCACTGTAGGCTGCAGGCAGCAAGCCCACTATGCCTTCAAGACTCCAGGAGTTCCAGGAAAACCTGAGTTAAAAAGAATAATAATAATAATAATAATCCTTTCTATTATAGGCACAAGGTCTGAAGTTTAGCGGGCGGGGTAAGTCGATCACATAGACATCAGTACTCAACTGGTACTTAATTTATTGAACTTGAAAGGATGAAAGGCAAAGTTGACCTTAGCAGAATTTGAACTCAGAATGTAAAGATGAATGAAATGCTGCTAACCATTTTGTCTGGCATTGCTCCCAATACTGCCAGCTCGCCGCCTTAAATAACATAAAATAGTAATTAATATATTTTCATAATTTAGGTACAGAGCCAGCAATAGTGAGAGAGAAGGTTAGTCAATGCTATCAACCCCAATATTTGACTGTTACTTTATTTTATTGATCCCAGAGGGATGAAAGGTAGATGAGTTTGGTAGATGGAAATTGTGAGGAATCCTGTCACACACACACATGTAATTATATATAACTTCTTAAAACATGGAAAAACTATTATTGCAGAAACATATTGAAATTGCCAAAATGAACAAAAAGCTGATACTTTTCCATCCTAAACTGGTCAACAGAAGAGGGCCAATCATTCTGCATGACAATGCTCAACTACACGTTTCACTAATGATGCTCCAGAAGTTATGGAAACTCAGCTATAAAGTTCTTCCCCACCCAGCTTATTCCCCAGACCTTTCTCCTACCAACTACCACTTTTTCAAGCACCTTGATGGATTCCTGTGAGAGAAGGAGTTCAAAAATCAAACTGAAGCTGAAAGTGCATTCAAAGAATTCATCTGATACTTACTTTGATGAAAAGAATTTCCACATTGTTGAAATACATTGTGATGAATTTCATGTTTAGAAACGTTGCTTACTTTTTACTCAGCCTGATATATAAAATTAATTAATATAGACGGCAGCGTGCAATGTTTCACCATAAAGGAAAACTATAATTGTCACTAAATATGACTAAAGTGTTAGAAACACCTGTAATCACCTAAAAATATCGATGGTGTTTTCAGGTGATTATAGTCCCTGTCAGTATATATGTATAAAATTATGTGCTTTGACTACAGCATTAGAACATTTTAGCTCTTATTTCTAGCAATGCAGGTATTTCTAACACCCTAGTCATATTTAGTGACAATTATATATATATATATATATATATATATATATATATATATACACACACAGACATGATGGAATATCTAATATTTAGTAGACATGCCCATTGCATTTTTCAGTGCAAGAATCCTATTAGGCATGTTACCGATCAGATGACGAATATTCTCTTGCAGAATTTCTTGACAAGCTTCACACAGTAATCTTAAAAGATCTGGCTTTGAAGATGCTTCCTTGTTCTTTTTATGAAGTGTCTTGTCCATTACGTCCTAGAGGTGTTGAATAGGGTTCATATCTGGTGATAGGCTTCGCTATGGAAGCTTTTTAATGCCATTCTCATTGAACAAATCTTGTGTCATTTTAGCTGTGTGACAAGGAGCCCCATCTTCCATAAATAAAGAATCTTCTTTAATCATTTCACCACTGGAGAAGATTAGAAAGAGTCCTTTCTGCAATATGGACACATATTTATCTGAGTTTATGCTTCCTTTACACTCAACCAGTTCTGATCAACCTTTGCTCTAAATTGCTCCCCAGTCCATCACAGAATAGCTGTCATGTTTCATTGTTGGCTGCAATCTTTTCACATCAAATTCTTGATCACAGAATCTTGAAACCCACACTCGACCACTGTCAGGAAATATGTCCCAAAATGCTAGTGGCCTCTCCACCATTCCACTGGCCCAATCTTTTCTCCGCTTGATGTTGGCTGGTCGAAGAGGTGGCTTCCTTCTTGCTGCTCTGCCATAGTAACCAAGTTTGTGGAGATACCTGACAGCTTTTCTGGGACTGACATCAACTTGTTCTGCTATGTCAGAGGCCTTGCAACAAGGATTATTATCCTCCACACTTTTCTTAACAAAGATCTGGGTGAGGTGATGTGGACTCCATCCCTTCTCTGGTGAATTGCACAATCACTCTATTAACTGTAGAAAGTGGAATCACAAGGTTTTCTGTGATTTTACACTGATGATGTCCACCTTTGGAATGACCCACAATACAGCCTCTTTGCAATTCAGACAGTTTTAAGGCTTCTTTTGTACATGGCATGCTTAAACAGTCACATATAGAACCAGAAACATAAAAATGTCAATTAATAAACAATATAAACCATTACAAGTTAGAATAAACATAAAACAATGTTTTGTCTGTGTACATATGTATACATAAATGCATACACACACACACACACACACACACACACACACACATATATATATAGTTGAAATTTATGGAAAAACAGATGACGAAGACAGGTGTATGAACAACAAGCAGGTGTATTAGTTTGATGGTCAGAAAAATGAAAAAGTCTTTTACATTTCGAGCCTACACTCTTCAACAGAAAGGAATAAAAGAAAATAAACAGAGAGAGAATGAAAAAAAGTGTAGATTTAGCTGTCAAGTATGGTGAATATATATATGTATATATATATATATGTATACACACACAAGCACACACACACATATATATAAATATAATCACACACACACATTTATGTATACACACACACACACACACACACACACACATATATATACACACACACAATTCAAAAAACAGAAAAAGACAAAAGAAAAAACAAAAAACCATGAGGATGTAGCACAAGCAATGTATTAATATGACAGTCAGAGAAAGAAGAGAGTAGTTGTTTTATGTTTTGAGCATAGCTCTTCTTTGGAAACAGGAAAAACAGGAAAGTCCAAAGTGAGACAAGGAAGAAGGAAGAGACAGTGCTTTCTGGGACGGGAGAGTGTGAAGATGGTCGGTATGTATGTGTATGAGTGTGTGTGTGTATGGTAGTGTGTCTGCAAGGTAGCATGTGCGTGTGTAACAGTAACTGCGTGTGTGTATGTGTGGTGGTGTGTTTGTGTGTGTGTGTTTCTGTTTGTGTGTGTGTGTGTGTGTGTGTGTGTGTGTGTATGTGTGTGCACATGTGGTAGGATCCGTGTGTATGTGTGTTAATGTCACTCTGAAAGGTCAGTAGCTATAGTGACATGTGTGTGAATGGGAGCGTGTGACAGTGTATGTGTATGTGTCTGCATGAGTGCATAGATGGAAGGGTTAATACTGAGTAGTCTGAAGGGTGTGTGAAAGGGTGGGTGTGGCTGTGTGTGTGTGTGTGTGTCTTGGCATGTGTGCGTAAACTGAGTGGTAATGTGTATATATGTGTGTGTGTGACTGTCTCTCTGCATATATATGTGTGTGTGTGTACGTGTGGATGTGTGCATGTCTATGTGCCTCTGAGTGTGTGGATGTGTATATACATGCGTGTATATGTGTGCATTATGTGTGTGTTGTATGTGTGTGTGCATGCATGAGGAGAGAAGGTGAGGTGGAATGTGCGTGGGTGTGTCAGGGTGACCACAGGTGTGAGTATTATGTGTACTTGTGTGTGGGAGTGCGTGCATGTGTATGTGTGCATGCAGTTGCTGTGTGTGTACATGTTTATGTGGTATAGGAATATAAAAATAAAAGATAATACAAATATATAATGAAAAATAATTAGTAATAATAAAAAGAAATAAATGAAAAAGATTATGTGAATAAACCAGTAACAAAAATGAATAAAAACATCAATAAAAAATCAGTGCCAGAATAGAATCAGTAAGAGAAAAATTCAGTAACAAAAATAAATGAAAATTATAAAAAATATAAAAAATAATGAAATAAATGAATAAAAAATAAGATAGAGTAAAGGGGTGTCGGGAAAGTCATTGACAGAAGGGGGTTGTGTTGCGTCCAAAAGGAGTTTGAGTACGTTGAGTGAAAATGTAATGCTGTTCCAGGTGAAGTCTAGAGTTGGTGGATCTATGGTGTAGGGCAAAGCCGAAGACAGTGAGGTCTGAGGTGGAGAGGTCAGCCAAGTGAAAATGATAGGTGATGGGGGTATTCTTACTTAGAAGACGTCTCGTAGGTGTTCAGTGAGCTGGTCAGCTAGCTGACGGCCCGTCTAACTGACGTAAAGTTTATTACAAAGATCACACAAATGATGCTTGAAGAATGCAGGAGAAGGAGTTCCTAAGATGTAGAGGGTGTGCTGGTTGGATCCAGTGAAGGAGGTGGCGTTGGTGATGAAAGGAAAGGTGTGGCAATAAGGTCTGGAGCAAGGAAAGGATCCTAGTAGGGTTGGAATTGAGGGGGGAGAGAGCTAAGGACCAGTAGGTTGTGTAGGTTATAGGCGCATTTGAAGGGGGCAAGGGTGGGTTAAGTAAAATAGAGAACGCAGAGGTGGTGAGAGAGTGGGTGGGGTGATCAACGGAGAGAGGGATATTGAGGAAGTATCAAAGATGGTAGATGTGAATTTGAGAAAAGGGTGGAAGTTAGAAATGAAAGAGATGAAATTGGAGAGCCATCCGTGGGAGAGGGTGGTAGTGCCTATATAGTCATCTATATAGTGACTGTATAGCTCTGGGGTTGGCACAGAGAACTGTGAGAAGATTTGGGCCTCAACATAACCAACAAATAAGTTGGCAAAATTGGGGCCCATTTTTGCTTCCATAGCAACACCAGATAAATGCTGGTAAATCTCTCCTGTGAACGTAAAGCAGTTGAGGGTGAGGGCGAGTTCTGCTAGGTGAAGAAGGGTGGAAGTGCTGGGTGTGAGGTTGGGGTGATGGTCGAGGAAGTATTGGAGGGCTAAGAGGCCGTTGTTGTCGGGGATCACAGTGTACAGAGATCTTATGTCCATGGTGAAAAGGAGGTGTGAAGGGTCGAGAGGGAAAGAGGAGGAACTGAAGAGGCAAAGGGCATGGTTGGTGTCATGTATATGAGACAGGAGGGCAGTGACTAAAGAGGAAAGGATGAGGTTGAGATATTGGGAGGTGAGTTCTGTGGGAGAGTTACAGGTGGAAACAATGGGGTGGCGAGGGTTGTTGGGTTTGTGTATTTTGCAAAGGAAATAGATGGGGGAGTTACAGGGTGTTTAGATGATGATGTTGGTGGTGGTAGTGGGAAGGGAAGAAGATGAGATGTCATGGATGGTGGAGGACACATTACTGGTAGGAGGGGTGGGACCTAAGGGCAGGAACAGATAAAATATGGAGTTCCGAAGCTGACGATGTGCTTCCACCTTGTACAGGTCCACATGCCACATCACCACTGTTCCACCTTTGTCTGCCAGCTTGATGACAATGTTATGGTCACAAAAGTTGTGAGGGGCGACCGATTCAGCCTGGGTGATATTGGTCCAGAGGGATCTTTTTTGAAATTAAATCAATTGACCAGCATGATGCAGTTGTATACGAACAAGTCCAAGCTGCTGAACTGGCCTGGAGGTGGCATCCAGTTGGATAGGTGGTGCCCCAACTCTGAGAAGCAATCCTGATTGTTGTGACACTGTGTGAATGTGTGGGAAAACATGCAGTTTAATGCACCGCAGGAACTGGCTGATGTCAGTGTGGGTCCCATATATACATATATATATATATATAGATAGATACATACATATACACACACACATATATATATATATATGTGTGTGTATATATACACATACATACATATACATGCATATATATACATACATGTGGAGGTGCAATGGCCCAGTGGTTAGGGCAGCGGACTTGTGGTCGGAGGATTGCGGCTTCGATTATTGAGCGAAAATACCTAAAGCTCCACGAGGCTCTGGTAGGGGGTGATGGCGATCCCTGTTGTACTCTTTCGTCCCAACTTTCTCTCACTCTTTCTTCCTATTTCTTGAGTAACGCTGCGATGGACTAGTGTCCCGTCCAGCTGGGGGAAACACATACGCCATAGAAACCATGAAACCAAGCCCATGAGCCTGGCTAGGCTTTAAAAGGGTGCATAAATAAATACATATACATACATACATATATAAATGAAAAATGCATTAAATACTACAAAACGTACACGTAGGTCAGACACCAGAACCCTAATACTTTGTTAGTTAACGACCAAAAAATACTATAGCCCCAAGGCTATATTTATTTATTTATTGTCTTCATCTGTCATTTCAAATTACTGTTGTTTACTTGCATACGTCCACCCTGTATTATTTTGTTTGCCCAAGCCCCAATTCTCTGCAAATCTTGTGGGTACTGCCAATATACGAAGTTCCTAATCTTATCGTTAAAGGCATGAAACTAGGTATTAGTATTTTTTGCTCGATAACTGACACAGTATTGGGAGTCTGGTGTCTGTCCTATGTGTACGTTTTGTGGTATTTAATATATTTTTCATTTATAGAATAACTGAACACCACAAATCCCAACTTTTGTTAACAGTAAGTATGTTAAATAAAATGAGACAACAAAGCCAAGGCTGTGTGGAATTTTCAGGACATTTAGAAATGTCCTGAAAATTCCACACAGCCTTGGCTTTGTTGTCTCATTTTATTTAACATATACATGCTCACGCAAGACCTGCATTAGACTCCTCACTTGTATTATTATCAAACTGAGAGTTTAACTATGGTCCTTCCATAGCACTTCCATAGCCTTACCTGCCATCTTGGGTCTTCTGGATACCAATACCTCTCATACACACGCTCACACACGCACACAAGTCTCCTGGCCTTTGGCCTGGTCTATACAGTGCTCAAATGTATCCATAAGGCGCATATTGGCATGTATAATAATGCCCATTTTCCTTACAATAAAAGTTGTTAAAAGGTATTTCAATATTGCATAACATAATTTTTAACATTTATTTACAACATATCACCAAATTTCACTTCACCAATCAAAAATACGATTACATATGAGAAGGGATGTTCCAATAGTAGATCAATGTGAAAGTGTTTTGCGGATGAGATGAATTTGTAGTGAGTGGAAAATGCGTCTTGGCATGAACCGTGAATGGGGCATTTGGCGTAATATTAGAAATTGCGATTGTGTTGTGGAGACCTTTTGGCCTCATAGACATTTGGTTTCTGTGTCCAGTTTATTTGGACAGATATTTTTTTAGAGGCTATCAGCAGATAAGGTCATAATCATAAAATACACTGCTTACCTGCATTACATTATCTTCAAAGCTATCCATGTGTGGGGCCATACTACGACTTTTTGTCATTTTCACATTTCTCTTGTCTTCTATCATTACATCATCATCATCATCATCGTCATTATCATCATCATCATCGTCGTAGTCTTCGTCATGATGACGTTCATGATGATGAGGATGATGATGATCATCATCACCTTCAACATCGCCATCATTGTTGTCATCATCGTCACCATCATTGTCATTCTCCCTATCAGCATCCCTTCTCTTGCTCCTGTTTACTGCTTTAACCATACCAGTGCTGACATCGCCGCCACCACCACCACCACCAGTGTCACCATCACTGGAGGTGGCAGCGTCAGCTGCAGCAGCCATCCGTGTTACTGCTGTAAGGTTTTTCCGGCTGAGTGAGGGCAGCCCGTGAACCAAGCCATGTGTGTAGTCGGCATTTATTTCTGGCCCAATATCTGCAGCTGGAGGAAAGAAAAGAGAAAGGAAAAGGGAATGAAAATACAGTATGGCGTGATTTGAGGAGATTTGGTTATTTCTATTGGATCCTTTATAGCTATCTATACACACACACACACACACACACACACAGATATATATACACATATACATACATCCTAAAAAAATAAAAAAGATACATATATACTGCAAATAAAATAAATGTGTAGAGGGGGGGGCGCATATCGAGCGGAAGTCAGCAATGCTTGTGAAGAGTTTTAGGTCCAATAAGGCTTGCATGACACCTCATAAACCCTCTCCATTCTATTGCCATTATTCAGAGACATGCCAGAGTGAGATGTCTGCAGCCAATATGAGTTGCAGGCTCAAGGATGTGGGAGTGCCAGGATCTCTAGCACAAACCAAAGATCACAAAATGTCAAATGCCATTCCCTGCGTATATGGTTTTATATCAGAGTGACCTTCTCCTAGAGACATGCTTCAACAGAAGCTGAAGGGTGCCTCACTGGGCATACCCACGTACATACATACATGCACACATACACACAGACATATATATATATATATATATATATACACATACATACATGCAGATGTATATATACAAACCAGGAGCATATATTCTGGGTATGCTAGGTGTGCGTTGCACACTCATCTTGCATGTTCGTTTTCGTGGTGAGAAGTTGTATGTTTAAATTAATTTAAAATTCCTGAACTAAATCTAATTTTTTTACAATAACTTTTTCTTACAATGTCATCATATAACTTTGATCTTAATTTGTTTTCAAAACTAATTAATACACTTTTAGAAATCAGAAACAAAACTTAAGTCAGGTCTAATTCTGGCACTGTTAGTGCACTAAACACTACAAGTTTGGGTAGTGTCAGCAGTTTTGTCGTTCAATGTGAAAGGTTGTGCATTAATACTTTGCTCAGTGGATTTTGTGATTTTTTTCTAGTTGTGTGCTTAGGTATTTTATTTAAAATTTAATTGGTGTTGACCTTAAATACTTTTACAGTTGCAGAAATATGCACCTTTAATCTAATTTTTAGTGATTATATACTGATTAGTAACAAAATTCTACAATGAGGTTATCGAACATTTTACGTCGTTTTATGAAGATTTCATGGAGCACATCCAATGACAACCAGCCACTGATACATACATACACACACACACACATATTGGATTAGCAAGAAAGTAATTTCAGTTTTTTAGTGTGAAATAAAAATCCTTTTTTTCATACAAAGAATGAACTTTAGTCAACTATATATTTTCCATTTTGCTCATGATCCCATGCTTATAGATCTTCTGGTCCTTATTAACGAAAAACTGAAGCAAGTTCGATTGCAGGTCATCATCAGTTATTAAAATTTTACCATTCAAAGAATTTTGCAAACTTTGAAATAAATGGTTATCTGATGGTCAGGGCTATATGGAGGATGCAACATCATTTCCCAATCAGGATCCAATAATTTTTCACGAGTTAGCAAAGACATATGTGGTCTAGCGTTGTGATGGTGAAACATGAGTCCTTTACAATTTGCTACTTTTGACCGTTTTTCTTTGATTGCTTCCCCCAGTTTCATTAGTTGTTGACAGTAAACATCTGAATTGACCGTTTGGTCCCTTGGAAGCTCAAAATACACAACACCTTTGTAATCCCACCAAATTGACAGCATGACCTTTTTTTTTATGCAATTCAGCTTTCAATGTGGTTTGTGCTGGTTCATTACACTTGGACCATGATCATTTTTGATTGATGTTATGGTAGATAATCCATTTTTCATCACCAGTGATGATTCGTTTCAAAAACAAGTCAATTTTAATGTGTTTGAGAGGCATATCACAAATATTGATTCATTGTGTTAAGTGAATCTCTTTCAATTTATGTGGAACCCAAATATCAAGCTTCTTAACAAGTTCAAGACATTTTAAGTGATTTTCAATTGTTATGTATAATACATTTAACCTCTCTGCAATCTCCCACATAGTTTTATGACAATCAGATTCAATTATGGCTGATTCGGTCATCATCAACTTCAGTAGGTCGATCACAACGTTAGTCATCTTTTTTGGACTGTGTTTTGGCACTTTGACTCTATCCAACCACCAGGCAGAACACTTGCTATTGTTGAAAAGAATCCATTTTTCATCACACGTAACAATACGATGCAAAAAATCTTCAAAACAGAATTTTTAAAACCATTTCTGACATGTGTGTTCTGTTAAGCAATCAACACTATACATTTCACATATCTCTTTGTGAGCCTCAGCAGCTTTCTTGCCTTTACCGAAATTAAAGAAGTTCCGGTCTGGTGACTTTACTCTTGAAAATCAGCCCTGTGACAGACTTGAGACCAAAGTGGATAATGATGAGCTGGAAACTGTAGTGGAACTGGATACATCTCAAACTACAAGTGAATTAGCAGCAAGGCTTGATGTTTCAATTCCAACTGTATTGGACCATCTGAAACAAATTGGCAAGGTAAAGAAGCTGGACAAATGGGTACCACACGAACTGAACTAGGATCAAATGACACGTCTTGAAACTTGTTCTTTGCAGTCACAGCAAAAAAAAAAAAAAAAAAAAAAAAAAAAAAAAGAACCATTTTTACATCGTATTGTTACGTGTGATGAAAAATGAATTCTTTTCAACAATAGCAGGTGTTCTGTATGGTGGTTGGATAGAGTCAAAGTGCCAAAATACAGTCCAAAAAAGAATATTCACCAAAAAAAGCTAATGGTTGGTGGCTCAGTACTGGTGTCATCCACTACAGCTTCATGAGACCCGGTATGCCAGTTTATACATCAACCAGTTGGATGAAACAATGAGTGAGCTTGCAATTAGACAACCAAGATTGGTCAATAGAGACAGGTCAATTCTCTTGCAAGACAATACTCAACCACATGTTGCACAAAGAAGCACTCTGTCATCCATCATATTCACCAGACCTTTTCCAGGCATTAGACAACTTTTTGCAAGGAAAAAAAACTTCAAATCTAAAGAAGATGCAAAAACAGTCATTTGTGATTTCATCACCTCTTGCTCTCCAGAACTTTTCGCTGTCAGCTACTGATAAAATGACAAAATTGTGTTCATAATTTAGGTGGATACTTTGATTAACTGCCTTTTACTCTTTTACTCTTTTCAGTCAAAATCCATGCTGTTGTCACTTCAGTTTAGAAGTTTCTAAGACATCAGGAAAAAATTCTGTTTGGGTCATAGCTTGTCACTGATTTTGGTTCAGTTTTAATTTATTAGTCTTGTTTATCAAATCTTTGTATATCAAATCTAGGGAATAGTGTCTGTTAGGAAAGGGCATGAGGGAGTTGACAGAATCATAGTGGGTATAGTCATAAAACTTGTCAAGATTATTTTGAAGTAGTATAAAGTAACCGGCTGACCTCAAATCAAGATGTTAATTACCAGTTAAAGGGGCAAGACGCTAAGAAAACCAATGATGATAATACAGAGGAAATTTTATCATGAGATACTATAGGTGATTGATTTAAACAATAATGTATAGTGAAATATCAGATACGGAGATATGGTATTTAACATAAATAAATACAAAAATAGGAATCCCAGGGAATAAAAATATGCCAATAAAAGTGATAATAAGGGCTGAAATATAGGTCAATTCAACAAGTTAAATTAAAATTAATTAATAAAAATTAATAGTTAAATATAACACTCTCAAAACCAGAAGCAGGTATTCATATAGAGGTGAATGGCTAAAGAAAATCTAGGAATAACCTAATTTAGAGCCATACCAAAGCAAAAACAAGTAGAACTAGATATTTGTTATTTACAGTGAATTAGGAAATAGCTACAGGTTTGGTTCATATAGTACAATCAATTCGATTTAGAGGAAAAAAGCTTACGAAAAACTAGGAACAAACTAAATTAGAGACATACACAAAATACGAATCGGTGAAAGCAAATATTCATGTATATAGATTAAAAACTTTAAAATTATTATACACGAGATAGACATGCGTTTAAAGAGAGAAAGGGGAATACATAGGAATTATAAAAGTTATTATTTTGCTTACTAGGAGATAAGTAAAAGTACATTATAATTATATTATGTATACATAATATAACAGCCATGCTACATGGCAGTGAAACATGGGCTGTGACTGCTGAGGACATGCGTAAGCTCGCAAGGCATGAAGCCAGTATGCTCCGCTGGATGTGTAATGTCAATGTGCATACCCGTCAGAGTGTAAGTATCTTGAGAGAAAAGCTGAACATAAGAAGCATCAGTAGTGGTGTGCAAGAGAGACGATTGCGCTGGTTTGGACATGTGGTGAGAATGAATGAGGATAGCTGCGTGAAAAAGTGCCACTCCCTAACAGTTGAGGGAACCCGT
>NC_069008.1:10151590-10155417 GCF_001194135.2 Octopus bimaculoides | reverse complement strand
CAGTACCGCCTGACTGGCCTTGTAGGGTTTTCGAGCGAGATCGTTGCCAGTGCCCCTGGACTGGCTCTTGTGCGGGTGGCACATAAAAGACACCATTTCGAGCGTGGCCGTTTTCGTGCGGGTGACACGTAAAAGTATCCACTACACTCTCTGAGTGGTTGGCGTTAGGAAGGGCATCCAGCTGTAGAAACTCTGCCAAATTAGATTGGAGCCTGGTGTAGCCATCCGGTTGCACCAGACCTCAGTCAAATCGTCCAACCCATGCTAGCATGGAAAGTGGACGTTAAACGATGATGATGATGATGATGATACATAGGTTGAGAAATGACCAAATAAAAATCATTGGAAAACAAACAATCAAAGGGAGGTAATTAATAATAAATTGAGCAAAGCAAAAAAATAATAAATTGGGCTAGATAAAAAATAATAAATAAATTGGGCTAGATATGAATATAATATTCAAGACAAAACCAACCCTTTTGTACCTCCAACATCGCATCATGCTTAAGGACCACAAAGAAAACTTTTTAACTGATCTTAAGGTTAGGCTTATATGCCCTGCAAAATCTAGAATTATGGTCTAATAAGCAAAATGCATTAACTTGGTTTTCTAATATTCAGCATAAATGCAAATACAGATTCCTATAGATTGATATTGAAAATTACTATTCATCTATAAATTCCACTATATCAAATAGCGCTCTATTATTTGCTAGAAAAAATACGAATATCTCTATGAAAGAAATTAATGTAATTCTTACAGCACGTAAATCAATTATAAAATCTGATAACAAATATTGGGCCAAAAAAGATACCTCTGACTGCTTTGATGGGCACTCTAGATTCTGCGCAGCTGACTTAGTGGGAATTTATCTTCTCTCTATGCTACATGATGAATTCCAAGAGATTGGGGAAGGATTATATAGAGACAATGCATTGTTCATTGTAAAACTTCTCTAATAGACATATGGAAGACTATATAAATTCTTTAAGAAATTCAGCCTTACTATATAGTGATATAGAGAGAATATAACTCTATTAATTTCTTACATGCTAATGTTAATTTAGTAACAGGCCTACATGAACCATTCAAAAAAACCTAACTCAAATATTAAGTACATACATTCTCAAAGCAACCATCCAACTTCAGTTAAAAATATTAGCAGAAGAATTTCTTATCTTCTAATGAAGAAATATTTAATAAACATAGAGACCAATACAATAAAGCATTAACTAATGCTGGTTATAATGATGAAATTATATTCCACATATAGATATTATGGACTGTAATGATAGTAACAACTGTAGTAGTAGTAGTAGTAGTAGTAGTAGTAGTAAGGACATAAATAGAAATACCCCTGGCATAAAAACAAATGTACATAATGACATTAATGCTAATACTGGACCTATAAGAATTAATGCTAACTATAAAAATATAAATAAGACTAAGAGCAAAAATTAGATACTTTATTAAAATAAAAATAATTAATTACAAGGGTAAAGGCATAAATAAAAATATGCCTAATAAATATATAGCAGGTAATAATACCCCACTGTTAATGGAAATAACGAATCATCTGATAGCAAAACATGGTTGATTTTGCCTTTTGCAATGCAAATTAAGAGTAACTTGATAAAAACAATTCTCTCAATTATAAATAAGCATTTTAATAATAGCAATACATATCATGAAATTATCAATAAAAAACTATTAATATTGGATATAGTTTAACTCATGACCTTGCAACTATTATATCTTCTATAAATAATATGAAATTAGACATATTCTACTTGAATAGAAATGATTCTAATAGGAATAATAATAATAATAGTAATACTTTATTCCTCCCGTAATTAATCATGATAACAATAACACCAGTACTTACTATAGGGTCCATCCTCCTAGCCTTCCTAATATTGATAGTATATATAAAAGTTGTGATTGTAGGTTTGATCCTATCAAAAGTAATTGCTTATTTAAGAATGTATTTATGTGTAAAAGCATAATATACCAATGCTGGTTATAAGAACACAGGGAGTGAAAAATTCTTATATAGGTTCGACTCAAAATGAAATCAAAATTGAGTCGCCACACATCTCTATACTTACAGGAATAAACATAAATCTAATTCTACAAGACTGAGTAAATTTATTTGGGAGTTAAAGGATAGGAATATACAGTACGATCTGAAATGGCACCTTCCTATCAAATCATCATCATCGTTTAACGTCCGCTTTCCATGCTAGCATGGGTTGGACGATTTGACTGAGGACTGGTGAAACCGGATGGCACCACCAGGCTCCAATCTAATTTGGCAGAGTTTCTACAGCTGGATGCCCTTCCTAACGCCAACCACTCAGAGAGTGTAGTGGGTGCTTTTACGTGTCACCCGCACAAAGCAAATAAATATGAAAAATTTTTTTTATGCTTAAATGAAAGATATTTTATTCTCTCTGCTAAAGACCCTATTATTAACGTCTCTTGTATTCATAAAACTAAATATATATTTTCTAAATATGGATAAAATATTACATAGCTATTTTTATTCCTATCACTAACATACATGTTTAAATTACAGTTCTATATTTAAGAGATGACGAATTATGTACATGATTTACATTTGACGGATATTTGTCCTCATTTTGTTTGTTGTTAACACAACGTTTCGACTGATATACTCTCCAGCCTTCATCAGGTGTCTTGGGGAAATTTCGAACCTGGGTTCTCATTCCTAAGGTATTTTTTGATGTTATTATTATTATTATTATTCAGGTTACTGCTTCGAATCGAACTGGGAATCTTTGGATTAGTAGCCTGCACTCTTAACCACTATGCCATATGCCCATGGGCAATTATGGAGTGAATTTTAGGGCTTATAAATCTTATATTCTCCTATCCTTCCTTAATACCGGTTCCCATATGCTACTTATATCTGCACTCGGTTCGCTTAGGAGGTTGTTGTGTTCTTGTATATGTGCTGCTTCTTTTAGTTTTCGTATTTTCCAGTGGTGTCAAAATAATAGACAGAGAACACTTGTAGGACAAATATCCATCAAATGTAAATAATGTAAATAATGTTTAAATTATATAATGACTTGTTCACTCATTTCCCTAACTACTTTATGGTAAACCTTTCTTTAAAGGTTCCATTTATAATTATTTATTACCATCTATATATGTATTTATATATTTTATATACATTTATATAGACTCGTCTATATCTGCATTTATATTTTAACCTGTTTGGAGAGAAAAGCAGTGTCTCTCCTATATACATGTCCATATTTTAATTTTCATTTTCATACTCAGGTATAGTATTTTTTAGTAATATTCTTTTTCTTATTCCTCATACTTACATGCATGTTTAATTCTTTAAAAATTGTCTAATAGCTTAGTAACCCCTTTCTCTCTCATTTTACTCTCTTTAACTCTTCATGATTCCCCCATTATTTTATATTTATTATTTACCACGTATATAAATTTATTTATATAAGTATTTGTATTTTACATTCTCCTATTGTTCCAGTACTTTATTAATTAAATATTTTATTCTTTCTTCTTATTTTTGGTAGAATGCTTTTACTTATAAATCCACTTAACTTATTATTTAATATTGTATTTTTTACTTCATACCTTGCACACCTCTCTAAGAATATATATGTACATTTGCTATCTCGCCCAATTTATTATTAATTACCTCCCCTTGACAGTTTGTTTTCCAATGATTCATATTTGGGCATTTCTCAACCAATGTATACATAATATAATTACAGTGTACTTTTACTTATCTCATAGTCAGCAAAATAATAACTTTTATAATATATAT
>NC_069008.1:10147540-10150273 GCF_001194135.2 Octopus bimaculoides | reverse complement strand
TTTCGAATAAAACACGAAAAAACACATACATAACTATTATTAGGTCTTTAGGACATCGTTAGCTAACGATGTCCTAAAGACCTAATAATAGTTATGTATGTGTTTTTTCGTGTTTTATTCGAAAGGCAACCACTCCTGAAGAAGTGGTGCCAAACGTCTAAATCCAATGGACCAGTCACTGGATAAGTTTGGCACAGAAATGTTAACATAGAGTGGTGAATAAATCGATATATCGAATTTGAAGTCTCTGTCTCTTTTGAATATGAAAATTTAAAAGTTTAAAAATCTTATGATATATATATATATATATATATATATATATATGCACGCATATATATACACATATACATACATATATAGTAAATCCAAGAAAGAAGAACAAACGCTAAAAAACACAACAATGGACGTGGTACATGTGAAGTATTAGCAGATGCTCAGGGAAGGAAAGAAAGATGGTTTAATCTTTTGAGCAGACTCTCTTCTTCGGAAACAGAGAAAGAAAATCGCCAACGATTCACATGTGGTTACATTTTGATATTCTATATAATTGAAGATTTATCTATTCAAAATTTAAAATTTTAAACCAGTGTATCTTAGATAAATATCCCTATGAGGTTGTAATATCCTTTTAGATTGTATACCTGACTTTCTACTAAAAAATTAAAGAAATAGACGGAACGCTGAACTCCAGACTAAACAACTCAAACAACATTTTATTTAGGTGATAAACATACATATCTTTAGTTATACATCTTTAGAGGTGAGAATAACGAGCTGTCGAGTATAAGACCGAAAGATGTAGAGACAGCTTTAAACACACGTCCTTGCTCAATCGCTGGCCAGCGAGAAAGAGAATGAATTGAGCGGGAAACGCTTGCTTTATTAATTCTACGCATGCGCAGGCGTTACTACATCCTCATTGTGACTATACACACGCACACACAATCATCATCCTCATCGTTTAACGTGCGCTTTCCATGCTAGCATGGGTTGGACGATTTGACTGAGGACTGGTGAAACCAGATGGCTAGACAAGGCTCCAATCTGATTTAGCAGAGTTTCTACAGCTGGATGCCCTTCCTAATGCTAACCACTACGAGAGTTTAGTGGGTGCTTTTACGTGCCACCGGCACGAAGGCCAGTCGGCAGTACTGGCAATGGCCACGCTCAAAATGGTGTATTTTATGTGCCACCTGCACAGTCCAGCGGCACTGGCAACGACCTCACTCGAATGACTTTTCACGTACCACCGGCACAAGTGCCAGGAACACGACGTTGCAGCACAAGTGCCAGGAAGGCGACGCTGGTAACAATCACGCTCGAACAGTGGTGCCATCAGGATTTCGCTTTCGTTTGCCCCAACAGGTCTTCACAAGCAGAGTTTAGTGTCCAATGAGGGAGACATTGGTATGGGAGCCAGTCATCGAATTTAGTTCGATTTCGATTTTACTTGCCTCAACAGGTCTTCGCAAGTGGAGTTTAGTGTCCAATGAAGGAAAGGTACGCATAAGTGGGCTGGCTACAACCCTAGCAGAGGCCTTGGATTTTGGTCTCGCTTGGCTTGCCGGGTCTTCTCACACACAGCATATTTCCAAAGGTCTCAGTCATAAGTCATTGCCTCGGTGAGGCTTAATGTTCGGAGGTCGTGAATAATGTGTATTACTTTTGTTGAAATACGTATTCTTCAATTATATACATAAATATGGTCTTTTGTGACAGAAACAGCTGTTTAGTTAAATTAAATCGGTAATCCATATTACTATCAAAACCCATTCCATTTATTGGACTCCATCCAATTAATTGATTCTTCCAATGATTTTTATTTATATATATTCTTACAGAAATGAAAGGAATACCTTAAATAAAATATGATTAAAAAACCTTGGAAACCTAGGGAATAATACCCCAAACGGAAGTATTTTCATCTGGAAAAATATAACCCCCCCCCCCACACACACACACACACAAATATGATTTTCTGGACACAGAAATACATCTGTGAATTGAAAGGGCAGTTATCCAAAAGCATAAGTTCTTCCTTTAATAACTTGACCCTGCCTCCTAACTGCACCCTCCTGTTAATAACTTGTAGTATTCCCTAGTCCTTTAATAGTTCATTCTCTCATCTACATTCTTTGAGCTCAGATGGTAAATGATTATGTGCACTTAACCTATTGGGCTTTTAGACTATGTGTCTAAACATCGTTTTCTTACCTGATGAAATCTGTTGCCTTAATTTGAATGCCCTATGAAGATGAAGAATTTTATTCTCGCATTCATGTATAGAGTGCATTCTGGGAATCTGATCAGAAACAGCTTTGTTATGTCTTGCTTTGTATCAATAAACTAGCAGAGATACCCGGCCTTGCTCGGGATTAAAATGGCATAGATTTTTATTGCTTTACTTGTTTCTGTCATGTGACTGCGGCCATGGTGGAACACCGCCGTTGGTCGAAGAAATCAACCACAGGATTTATTCTTTGTAAGCCTAGTACTCATTCTGTCAGTGTCTTTTACCAAACAGCTAAGTTACGGGAATGTAAACACAGCAACATCAGTTGTCAAGGAATGGTGGAGGTACAAACAGAAGACACAGGCACACACATACACAAATATATACGAGTCTTCTTTCAGTTTCCAAGTACGAAATCCACTCACAAGATTTTGGTCAACCTGAGGCTATAGTAAGCATGCATATATATATATATATATATATATATATATATATATATA
>NC_069008.1:10146007-10146804 GCF_001194135.2 Octopus bimaculoides | reverse complement strand
ATGTACCTACATACCCAGCTTCATTCGGGATGACATCGACTTTTTATCCCATCTTCCCAAAACCACTGAAACAAATTCAATCCTACTGAGCTTCGATGTAGTAAGCCTATACACCAATATCCCACATGATTTAGGAATAAAGGCGATCGAATACTTGGTAGATAAACACAGAGAAGCAATTCCCAACAGATTCACGGTGACATTTATACTAGAATCAGTAAGTCTTATCCTGGAAAATAATACTTTCTTCTTCAATGGAAAGAACTATATCCAAATTAAAGGCACGGTTATAGGAACGAGGTTTGCTCCCGTTTATGCGAATTCGGTGATGGGTTACTTGGAACATAAACTCTACCAGGAAATAGAAGAGAGATACAACACTGAATTTAGGAAGTTTATTGAAAAAGCATGGAAGAGATACCTGGACGATTGCTTTATAATCTGGACAAAATCTCAAAACACTGTGGAGGAATTCAACACACTCCTGAACAACCTACACCCATCCATCCAATTTTCAAAGGAGATGAGCAGTACCAAATTACCATTTCTAGATATAATGGTAGTTAAAAAGAACACCGCCATTACCACAGATATATATTATAAACACACAGACACACACCAATACCTGAATTTTAAATCGTGCCATCCACCCCATACAAAACGCAACATCCCATACTGCTTAGCCAGAAGAATCTGTACTATTGTAGAGGATCTAAAGACCAGAAATCAGTGCCTGATGGAACTGAAAGAATTTCTGCTCAAGCAAAAGTACCTGTCACTACTTATAGAAAATGGTA
>NC_069008.1:10137853-10145179 GCF_001194135.2 Octopus bimaculoides | reverse complement strand
CAGTCTGTTACAGTGTGTCAGACGAAGGCCTTGATGAATACCACTAGGTATGAAAATACGTATTAGCCTTTATATATTTAATTCTCTATATTGAATACTCAATATTTCATATATTCAATAAGACATATTTCATATATTCAATAAGACATTCAATACTTCATTTCATTTTATCATCTATTTTTATATTATATATTATATATTCCATATTCTATATCCCAGATAAATTTTACAAGAATATAAATAAAACATAAAAAACAGACAGAGTTGGAACTCTTTTAAGTAAAATAGTATATTCCTCTATACACGATCATACAAAACCCTCTTTTTGTATTTATTTTTATTCACACACACACACACACACACACACACATATATATATGCTTTCGGTGTGAATGGCTTTATTATATGATGCCGTATTTTACAATCCTGTAAACAATAATAATGGTATTTTTATATAAGCGTAAAGCTTATGCCGTTCACCGTGCAATGACTAACAAAAATAGTCTAATAACAGAGGATATAAGCCCTCGACAGAAAAAAGAAGGCTTTCCCATCCGTGTGGGACGCGAACGCACATCCCTTTGTTAACATGACTAAGTGTGTTACGTTCACACATGATAGGAAAGCCTTTTTTATCTGCCGAGTGCTAATATGCCTCGTTATTAGACTATTTTTCTTAGTCATTGCACGGTGAACGCCATAAACTTGAAGCTTATATAAAAATACCATTATTATTATTATTTACATGATTGTAAAATACGGCGTCATATAACAAAACCATTTGCAACGAAAGCATACATATATATATATATATATATATATATATATATAAATAATTGGAAAACATGAACAGTTTTGTACCATTGTTTACAAAATAATAGCTGATTGTTTGCGAAGGAGCGTGTCTACAGTCCCCATGTTCATGCACGACCAGCTATATGTCGCTATGAGTAGAGCAACGGGTTCAGGAAATTTGGAAATTAGTTGTGGAGAAATGGAGAATATCGTTTATGTTGTGTATCACTCACTAAAAAGATGAAATTTTAAAAATCTGTTATCTCTCTCTCTCTCTCTTTTTACACCGTCGCTAGAAGGGGACTTAACTCATGTTTGCAAATACTCCTACTTGAAAATTGTTCGAAGTTATGGTTTAAAGTTATTTTTAATACAAAAATTCAAGTCTTAGGAAGCCAAAAAAAATAATAAATGGCCGATTCCGGGCATTTTCGACCATGAGGAATCCATTGGTGCGACTCCCAGATTGCTATCTTGTAAGGTGTGGATTTCTATAGATGCAACACATACACACACACACACTCACAAACTCAGCTTTACAATATGTACTGATAAGCTTTAACTGTTGTCCTATCGATGTACTGGTTAATCTATGTTTTTCTCCATGTTCTAATTATTTGTATTGGTACCTGATAAACTTTTGTTTATCCTATTGTCACCTGTGCTCGACGTATATTGTGTCCCTGCACACCACTGCCCGGAGACAACACAGGTAACAGATACTGATAGTATATACAGATATCTTATCCCTTAGTTGGTTAATACAACTGCTAACTCTCTCTCTCTCTCTCTCTATATATATATATATATAGAGAGAGAGAGAGAGAGAGAGATGATATATAATATATATATATATATATATTTATATATATATATGAGATGCAGTTTGGGTTCAGGACAGGGAAAAGCACCACTGATGCTATATTTCTGGTAAGACAGCTGCAGGAGAAATACCTAGCTAAAGATAAACTTCTGTACCTGGCTTTCGTTGATATGGAGAAAACCTTAGACAGGGTCTCCCGATCCCTTATCTGGTGGTCAATGAGGAAACTAGGGATAGAAGAATGGTTAGTGAGAGTTGTGCGAGCCATGTACAGGGATGCTGTCAGTAAAGTGAGGGTTGGCAATGAGTACAGAGAAGAATTCCGGGTAGTGGTAGGAGTCTACCAAGGATCAGACCTCAGCCCCCTCTTATTCATCATAGTCCTCCAGGCAATAACAGAGGAATTCAAGACAGGATGCCCCTGAGAGCTCCTCTATGCTGATGACCTTGCTCTAATTGCTGGGTCACTACCAGAACTAGAGGAGAAGTTTCAGGTGTGGAGGCAAGGATTGGCCTTAGAGTCAACCTAGCTAAAACCAAAGTCTTAATAAGTAAGAAGTCAGACAAACCACAAATCCCTTCAGGTAGATGGCCGTGCTCAATCTGTAGAAAAGGCGTAGGTAGAAACTCTATAAGACGTACCCAGTGTAAGCTATGGACACATAAGAAATGCAGCAATATCAAAGGAAGGTTAACTGGGAAGATAGTTTTTGTATGTAGCAAATGCTTAGGTGCTATAAACACAGAGAATGTGCAGAGGACAGCTTCTGTCACATTCCAGGGAGAAAAACTAGAAGTGGTTGATAGCTTCCATTACCTAGTCAATAGCAGGGGTGGATGCTCTGAAAGTGTAGCTGCTAGAATAAGAATAGTCTGGGCAAAGTTCAGAGAGCTCCTACCTCTGCTGGTGACAAAGGGCCTCTCACTCAAAATAAGAGGCAGACTGTATGACGCATGTGTACGAACAGCCAAGACACATGGCAGTGAAACACAGGCAGTGACTGCTGAGGCCATGCATAAGCTGGCAAGGAAGGAAGCCAGTATCCTCCGCTGGATGTGTAATGTCACTGTGCATACACGACAGATTGTAAGTGCCCTGAAAGAAAAGTTGGACATAAGCAGCATCAGATGTGGTGTGCAAAGAGAGATGACTGCACTGGTATGGTCATGTGTTGCAAATGGATGAGGACAACTGTGTGCAAAAGTGCCACACTCTAGCAGTTGAGGGAACCTGTGGAAGAGGTAGACCCAGGAAGACCTGGGATGAGGTGGTGAAGCACGACCTTCGAACATTTGGCCTCACCGAGGTAATGACTAGTGACTGAGACCTTTGGAAATATGCTGTACTTGAGAAGATCTGACAAGCCAAGTGAGACCATAACCTGTGGCCTATGCCAGTGGTGTATAACCAGCCCACTTATGAGTACCCTTCATTCATTAGACAATAAACTCTGCTTGCGAAGACCTGTTGAGGCAAGTGAAATCAAAATCGCTGAAGTGGCCAATGACAGTACCGCCTGATTGGCATTCGTGCCAGTGGAATGTTAAAAGCACCATCCGAGTGTGATCATTGCCAAGGCTGCTGACTGGCTCCCGTCCCGTCCCGGTGACATGTAAAAAGCATCATTCGAATGTTATCGTTGCCAGTGCTACTGGACTGGCTCCTGTACAGGTGGCATGTGAAAAACACCTTTTGAGTGTGGTCATTACCAGTACCACCTGACTGGCCTTCATGCCGGTGGCACGTAAAAGCACCCACTACACTCTCAGAGTGGTTGGCGTTAGGAAGGGCATCAAGCTGTAGAAACTTTGCCAGATCAGACTGGAGCCTGGTGTAGCCATCTGGTTTCACCAGTCCTCAAGTCAAACTGTCCAACCCATGCTGGCATGGAAAGCGGATGTTAAACGATGACAATGATGATAATATGTAAGCACACACACATATATATAACTCTCTCCCCCCTCCCCTCTCTCTCTCTATATATATATATATGTAAGCACATATTTAAATACTTACATGGGTCAGAGAGAATTTGTTGAGGCAGATTTTCTATGGCTGGTTGCCCTTCCAGCCCCCAACTGTCATCTGTTTCCAAGTAAAATAATATGACTGAACATGTTTCCACAGAAGATTGGAAATGATGGACATCACTTGCAGAATGGTGATAGTTGTTTACTACTCTCAAGGTAAGGAGACAACAACATACAATTCAGTTTCTATCTACCAGATTCACTGTGGGATGGAAGAGGTCTCATGGCAAGGCCCCACACCAAATGGTTGGATGTGACTGGGGAAGATCTTCAGAGGCTTGATGTTACCTTGGAAGATGCACTGGTGGACTTGGTTGGCTCTACACATGATGATTCCAGCCCCATCAAGCAAGAGTATAAAACCAAGCCAGCCAAATCCACTCATAAGGCTTTAGTCAGCCTGAGCCCATAACAGAAGACACTAGCCCAAAGTACCACATGATGAGACTGAACCCAAAACCACAAGGTTGCAAAGTGGGCTTCTTAACCACATAGCCACACCAGTGTCTCTCTCTTTCTCTTTCTCTCTCTCTCTCTCTCTCTCAAGCACATAAATGAAAAAAAAGGTGGAAAAAATATAGTACTTGAATACTGAAGGTAGAGGAATATGCTTTTTATTGAAGCTGAAAAAATCTTCACAAACTGTGACTCAGAGTTGTAATCACATTAAAATAGTACTCTCTTTTACTCTTTACTCTTTTACTTGTTTCAGTCATTTGACTGTGACCATGCTGGAGCACCGCCTTCAGTCGAGCAAATCGACCCCAGGACTTATTCTTTGGAAGCCTAGTACTTATTCTATTGGTCACTTTTGCTGAACCGCTAAGTTACAGGGACGTAAACACACCACCATCGGTTGTCAAGCAATGTTGGGGAGACAACACAGACACACAAACATATACACACATATACACATATATATATACATATATACGATGGGCTTCTTTCAGCTTCTGTCTACCAAAATCCACTCACAAGGCTTTGGTCGGCCCGAGGTTATAGTACAAGACACTTGCCCGAGGTGCCACGCCTATACGATCACAACTGTCCAATGAATGGTAATAAGTAACAGTTTCTGAAGAATTTTTTGGCTTTAAATTAAAAGTATAAACCTTACCATAAGCCTAATGAGAAACTTGCCTATATACATAAACAGTTTTGTCACCCTCCTGTAATATTTAAAAACCTGATAGCTAAAAATAGTAACAGAGTTTCTAACCTCTCTTCCTCAAAAGAAATTTTCGAGAAGGCAGCCTCCTATTATAACAATGCCCAAGCCAATGGTGGCTTTAAAAATAAATTAATATGTAACTCCTCTAATATTAATCAGAATGATAATAATAGACCTAGAAAATTATTTGGTTTGCCCCTTCATTTTCCCTTCACATAAAAACTAACATAGGTAAAAGATTCCTGTCTCTCCTAGACAAACATTTTCCAGAAAATCACAGGTACAAGAAAATATTTAACAGGCAATCAGTGAAATTACCATATAGCTGCCCCAATACCAAGAACCTATTCCGAGTCATAATTTTCAAGACCGAGGAACCTATCCACTTGACTAGCGATGTATGATTAAATCCGTCATATATGAAGCAGAAGTTACTGCAATGCTAGATAATAACACAACTGATAAGAAGAGTTTTGTGAAGGAGAATTCAAGAATCCCTATGCAAATCACATATATCTTCCTTCTGACACAGGGATAAAAGCAAACTACTAAGTTGGCCAGCCATGTATGGAATTTGAAATTGCATGCAACGCCACATACGATAAAATGGAAAATAGTTGGAAAAATCTACACCATATGTTAACAGATAACACAAATGTAAGTTATGCATAGCTGAAAGAACTCAGATCCTTTTCAGATCTACGATCTGTAACTCTGCTGAATTCTAAGATCCCAAATTTTCAGTGGTTGTAAGCATGTGTCTAAGTTTCTGTTGAAGAATTGGGATGTACCTCCCCTGTCGGATTAATAACTGCACGATAAGCTCTAAACCACAAGCTTTCCTGCCTTATAATTGATGGTCTAAGGGAAATAACTCTTATTCGGTTATTTTTTTCTTTCTAATGTGATTACTTTTTTGTTTTCCAGTTTTTCAACCTTACTCTTTTTATATATAATTCCTTCTTGCCTTTTCTCGTTTTTCTCTCGCCCCATTTTTAGTTCATTGTACCATGTGAGCAGTGTCTGATAATTGTGCTGGGACACCAGACATATTATAAAACAATGTTTGGCCTGTTCCCAGCACATGAAACTGATTGTAGGAAATAAAAACATATATTGTGTTTATTAAATAATATTTATCTTTCACCTGATACTTTTTAGTTGATCATACATTTTTTGTTGGAATACTTTTTTTGTTGATCATACCATTATGGAATGGGAGTGGTTGGTGTTTGGAAGGGCATCCATCGGTAGAAACCATGCCAAATCAGACTGGAACCTGGTGCAGCTCTCTGGCTTACCAGCTCCAGTCAAACTATCTAACCCATGCCAGCATGGAAAGCAGACATTAAATGATGATGATGATGATACATACACATACATATTTATATATACATAAGAATATGTCTGTGTGTGTGTGTGTGTGTGTGTATACGTATAAATATAGTGATGACTATAATTGCTCTGTCATAACTACAGAGAATCCCACTGTGGTAGTGTATTATATATCCATGACTGAGAATGGATATATAAAAGACAGTATCCAAGGTTCATTGTTTCGCTTCAGAGTCGAAACACCAAATGATCGTTGGATACCATCTGATAACATCAGTTCCTCCTGACCAATGCTCCATTCACTTTGGTGAGTGGGAAAAGTATCTTCTTCTAGGTGTTATGAACATAACATATGCTGGTGATTAAGAAGTTGCTAAATTAATAGCGATGCTCATGAGACACGATAGGAAACAAGATAACGTACATAAATACACACATGTATACATAAATACATGATGGCCGTCCACTCGCGACCGAGGAAGACCATTGCCGACCTTCAGCAACATTGTGCGCTCTAGGACTAACTTATATTTTGCATTTGTGGCTCCGTTGGTGGCTAATGAGCCCTGCTCTTGACAAGCATACATGACTGCAAACATTGCAGACCAAGCTTTCCCCATTCACTATACAAGCTGTGCGCTTTCATGCAGCTCGCTTAAGTTCTTCATGCTGGATATGTGCTCTCTCAAAAGTGTTGATCCCCTCCTTAACCTGCTTCCTCTATTCATGGTGATGACAGGCATTGTTCTCCCAGTCAGTGTCCTGCATATCACAGGCCTTTAATGAGGACTTGACACAGTCCTTAAATCGCAGCCTTGGTTTCTGCCGGAGTCTCCTTTCATTCACAAGTTCTCCATATAGCATCTGCTTCGGAATCCTGCTATCCTTCATTCTAATAAGGGGTCCATTCCAATGTAACCGGTGCTTGTGCACCATTGTCTCAATACTCAAGATATTAGCTGTCCTCAGGACCTGTGTCTGGAATTTTTGAGGTCCAGCCAACATTGAGAATGTGTCTGAGCCATCTCTGATGACAGCATTCAAGGACCCTTACCTGACGTTTGTACAGAGCCCATATCTCACATGAGTAGAGGAGCGATGTCAGTACACATGCACGGTACACAGCAACTTTTGTTTGCCTTGCTATGCCATGCTGGGACCAGACACGAGA
>NC_069008.1:10137444-10137843 GCF_001194135.2 Octopus bimaculoides | reverse complement strand
AACTTTTGTTTGCCTTGCTATGCCATGCTGGGACCAGACACGAGACTGAAGAGACCGGAAGGAATTAGTTGCTCTCTGCAGCCTGAAAGATATTTTCTCATCCAGGGAGCAAGAATGGCTGAGTGTGCTGCACAGGTAGACAAACTTGTCTACTACCTTCAGAATTGTTCCTTCAACCAAGATAGCTGGTTTCCCATATGGATTTCCTGGTGCAGGCTGGAACATTACAACAGTCTTGTCCAGGCTAATGCTAAGTCCAAATGCCTTGCAAGAAGCAGAAATGCAATTCATGAGTATTTGCATGTCATCCACTGTATGAGTGACTAAGTCACAGTCATCTGCATAAAGGAGGCCACGAATAATAGACTGGAGAACCTTTGAATTGGCAGCAAATCGGCG
>NC_069008.1:10134391-10136069 GCF_001194135.2 Octopus bimaculoides | reverse complement strand
AGAGATCGCTGCAGTAGTGATTTTACACTGTTATAGTGGGCAAGTGCTAGACTTTGCTGCACAGTAGACAGTTCTCTGTGTAGCAATACACTGTGGGCATGGCGCTTTACCACCAATAGTCGCTGAACTTCAGCATCATTCTCGTCAAACCAGTCTCTGTGTCTGGCAGTAACATATCCCAGGGTTTCGGCTGCACATTGTAGAACCTGGTCTCGAAAATCCTCCCATGCTGCAGCAGTTTCAATGCTGGACAAGTGAGTCTGAAGTTCTTTCCTAACCACAACATCATATACCTTGTGGACATTTAGACGGCGAGGAATGCTGACTGGTCCTCTTCTCTCTTTCATTCTAATTACCATTCGGAACTTTGCTTACACCAGACTGTGGTCTGTCCAGCATTCTGATCCATGGAAGGACATGACATTACAAATGTCATAAATGTCGCGCTTGCAGATGATGACATAATCCAGCAAGTGCCAGACTTTGGATCTTGGATGCATCCATGTTGTTGTGTGATCACCTTTGTGCATAAAATGAGTGCTTGCGATGTAAAGTTCATGTTCTTCGTAAAGCTCCAGTAGCATGAGACCATTGCTATTCCTTTTCCCTACTCCAAAACGTCCTAGAGAGTTCCATGTTTGCCAGTCTGTTCAAACTCTGGTATTAAAATCCCCCAGTAGAATGACTTTATCAGAATTGGGGATTTTTCGAAGTATGGCTCTCAGCTGGGTATAAAAGATTGTTTTATCTTCATCACAGCTAGTCAAAGTAGGTGCATAGACACTTATTAGAGTAGCAAACCTCTTACTTTTCAAGTGCAACCGTAGCGTCATTATACGTTCTTTTATAGGAATAGGGAGCTCTTCCAACTTCTTAAGGATATCAGATCGGACTGCAAAACCAACACCAACCTCTCTGCACTCCTCCTTCTGCCTTCCTTTCCAAAAAAAGATGTATCCACCTCCTACTTCCTCAAGCTGACCAGCACCTTCTATACGAGTCTCTGAGAGTGCAGCTATATCAATTTTATAATGGTTCAGCTCACGAGCAACAAGTGCAGTGCGTCTTTCAGGCCTACAATCAGAGTGCGCACATTCCAGCATGAAATGCTTAAGTTCCGTCCAGATTTTATAAATAAAAGACTCTTTGTTTTTCGAGCACAGGGTGGACATCAGTCAGTCACGCTAAACTGACCAGATATGGAAAGACAGGCAATTTTTGGTTCACCTTTTCTAGAACCTCCCCAGTCTCCGGGTGAGCAGTACCCTCTCCAAATGGAGCTGCTGAGACACCCATGCAGCAATTGAATCCTACCACTGTCTTGGGCAACAAGGAGATGACTTTATATCTAGCATGGGCCGCCTACATGCAGGTCACTGACTACATGCTTCCAACCCATCAGGTCTGCATGCTTCACCACCTTCCTATCACCACAGGACTTCCGAATATAAACAAAAATAAAAATATATACTAAAAATGAAGAAAATATATACTAAAAATAAGATAAATATATACAAGAAAAAAAAAGGCAGAGGTCGGCAATGCCTGTGCTGAGTTTTAGGTCCAATGAGGCTAGCACAACACCTCATAGACCCTCTCCACTTTATTGACATTATCCAGAGACAAGCCGGAGCAAGATGTCTGGTGCCAATATAAGTCGCAGGCTCAGGGATGTGGG
>NC_069008.1:10126655-10134381 GCF_001194135.2 Octopus bimaculoides | reverse complement strand
ATGTCTGGTGCCAATATAAGTCGCAGGCTCAGGGATGTGGGAGCACCGTGATCTCTAGCACAAACCAAAGATCCCCAAAATGTCCAATGCCATTCTCTGCATATCTGGGTTTATATCAGAGTGAACTTCTCCTAGAGACATGCCTCAACACGTCGGACACCATCCCTGAATTTCTGCATACCCGTGCTGTTGCTAGATAGCCGTTGAGCCTGCACTAGGTCCATCCGAGCTTTCAACAGGTCTTGTTTTCAATCCGGCTGGTTTTCTAGCAACCCTCCTCACCAGGGTAGCCTGGTGGGGGTGCCAGTTTAGTCGCCGGCAACCCAACCATGTAACAGGTTGTACTGGATTACATGTTACCAGTAGTACTTATGAGAGCCTCATACGTGACCTGACATATAAACACATGAGTGCATACATACATACATAAAAACACAATTTTCAGTTATCAAAAGAGGGACTGAGTACTTAATACACATTACAGAGTATATTCATTTATATAAATCTAGAGATTCACTCTATTGCTACTGAGTTTCTTGCTCAATGTTATCCTTTAGTCGGCAACAAAACTTTCCATGGTTTGAAGAACTGTATCAAGTGAGAAATGCACCAGGTTCAGACAAGATGTTTTGAGTATTTTTCTTTGAATCATAATAATATATTGCCATCTGTGTATTGTATTAAGTTTCACTTCTATCTTTTACTTGTTTCAGTCATTTGACTACAGCTATGCTGGGGCACCACCTTGAATTTTTAGTACTTCTTTTTTAAACCGCTAGGTCACAGGGATGCAAACACACCAATACCGGTTGTCAAGCAGTGGTGGAAAAACAAACACAGACACAAAGACACACACACACACACGCACGTGCGCACACACACGCACACACACACACACACACACATACGATGAGCTTCTTTCAGTTTCCTTTTACCAAATCCAATCCACTCACAAGGCTTTGGTTAGCCTATGGCTATAGTAGAAGACACTAGCACAAACTGCTATACAGTGGTACTGAACCTAGAACCATGTGGTTGGGAAGAAAGCTTCTTACCACACAGCCATGCCTGCACCTATATAGAACATTAAAAGGCATTATGCTATGGTTTTTGTCAGAGAGAAAAATCTCATCAGAAAGCATATGTTAGAAACAATATATTTTGAATTAAGACTAAAGTCATTGCAGCAGTGACTCATGAGAATGACAGGTGCATTTTGCACTGCTGTAATGATGCTTGCTTTGCTCTGATATATGACTGCCATTCCATTGGTTACAATGATGGGGTTCCAGTTGATCCGATCAATGGAAGAGCCTGCTAATGAAATTAACGTATAAGTGGCTGAGTGTTCCACAGACAAGCATACCCTTAACATAGTTTTCAGGAAGATTCAGCTTGACACAGAATGTGAAAGGCTGGCCCTTTGAATTAAAGGTATAACTCATTTTTGCCAGTTGAGCAAATTGGAGCAGTTTTAATTTAATGCTATTTCAATTGCATTCACTCAGTATAAATGTACACATGTACACACACACAATCATATACATATATACATACATGCACATATGGTTATCACTTACCTATGCTTGCTGCCAGTGACTCATTAGCATTGTTCTCATTTAGACTAATGACATCATTAACACTACCCAAGTCATCATTGCTTTTGGCACTTTGCCCAGCATCTGACTGGTCTTCATATTCATCTTCTTCTCTAATTAAAATAAAAAAACAACTTAATTAACAATTTCATAACTAATCAATCAATACATAAATACTAAGCAGAGTGATTAATTATTTAATTTATGTATCTTTTATCTCTTATCTGTTACTTGTTTCAGTCATTATTAGACTGCAATTATGCTGGGGCAATGCCTTGAAATACATCTTTTTTTAGCTGATTGAACTGACCCCAGTACTTATTTTTTTAAAGCCTGGAACACCTTTGCCGAACTGCTAAGTTATGGGCACATAAATACACCAACACTTGTTGTTAAGCTGTGGTAGGGAGAAAGGCAAAGACACACACACACAACAGGCTTCTTTCAGTTTGGCCTGAGGCTATAGTAGAAGACACTTGCCTAAAGTGTGACACTGTGGGACTGAACCTGGAACCATGTGGCTGGGAAGCAAGCATTGTACCACACAACCATGCCTGCACCTACGTATATAACAATTAAGTAAATAAATAAATCATTGTCATTGTTATTGTCGTCATTGTCATCGTCACCATTATTTAACATCCATGTTGGACAGGTTGACAGGATTAAATGAGACTGCAATGAACTTCAATGTCTGCTTTAGAAGGGTTTCTACAGGTAAATGGCCTTCTTAATGGTAACCACTCTACAGTGTTTAATGGGTACTTTTCTGTGACAGGTCAGGTATTGGAAACTATTTGTTATATCCATGTATTGTTTAAGTTTATATGCCATGCACGTAAACTTAGCTTTCAGTGTTAAACAAAGTTAAGAACCAGTTGTCATCTGCAAAAGTGTATAGTTTAATAACATGTATCCTGCTTTTGCTAATTGTTTTAGGTTGTAGTGAAACCTCTCTCTCAGGCATTCAATCATAAATGATAATGAAGCTGCTAACATCTAGCCTTCGGCTGCCTTGGACCCTTGTGTCCACCACCCTGATTAGTTCTCATTTGTGCGGCAATTGTCCCCAGTTCTGCTTCGCACCAGGGTGCATACAGTCCAATCGTGGCCTTCAGATAAGGTCACGTGAGAGAGAGTTTTTCTGGGTTTCCGGTGAGCCCCCTGTACATCTATAAATAAGCCCGCTCCAATGACGCCAGTCGTCTTCAATTCTAGATCTCTCACAGGTCTGGTCGCTGACCACACACACATACAGAACACAGCTACAGCCAGTTTCCAGCGACGACGACTTCAGCACCAATATACTGACTACCACAATGTCGTCGACAGCAACCCCACCACCAGAGTACACACCAATATCAACAAACACAGTTTTATCTCGACACTGTATGAGTGGATTATAACCACCAAGAACAACAGTCAGAACTAACCTGTGAGAATATTCCGACCAGGTAACTGGTCGTAGCATCGATGCTCAACACACTCGACATGTGACACCACAGCTCTGCTTTCTGGCCACAACTTCCTGCGTATGAACATTCTATATCTTGAGTAACTCATATAGGAACTGGTATTTCTCAATCTCAGTGTTTGAGACTTGTAGTCTATGTTACAGAAACTCTTTCTATATTCTGTGTTCCTCTCTCTCACACACATATTGTACTCTCACATAATGTACACACACTATTGCTTATATGACGATCCGTTATTTCATATTGTTGTATACATACTCTTGTACACGAAGGCCTGACTTATCCACTGTGTTATTTATATATGCTGCATGCACGCACACACACACTACAGTTCCACTATGTTAATAAACTTACTCTCATTATATATCTAACGGTTGTGTAAGAACGACCGTGCGCACCAAAAGGAGAAATGGTGACGAATGGAAAAACAGGCTCCTTTATTAAACGCATCACACGGTCGAACACAAAAATATCAAAATGATAAATATGTTATACTTCGATAACATAGAGAATTCATAAATGCCAGTAAGGAAGACGATAGGAACACAGCCATATGAGATGAATAACAGTAAGATTTATTGTAGCATTAAATTGCATGTCTGTGTGTGAGTGAATGCGACATAATGAAACACAATAAAAGACAGGCCGTCATGTAAAGAAAAGAGTGTGTGCGAGTAATACATGTATGTGAATGTAAGTGATACAGCGGATAGAAAAGAGTCAGTAACACGGATTGGAATTTAAGATACCAGTTCTTTGTTAGAGTACACAGTGGTTAGTGTCTGTATATAAGAAGTTAAGGCGTGTGGGGCAGAGTGATCACTAGTTGTGATGTTAGGTCTTCCATGCCAAGCCGGGTCCTTGAATACAGATGTTCTTCGCAGGCTAAATTCTTGGCTGTTACTTATCGTCGTGAAATGAATCACACAAACAGGATTGAAGAGAAGTGCTGTGCTAGTTTGGTTAGCTGTCGGTATCGTGTGTACGTGTAGAGTCATGTTGACGCTGTTGGAGACGATGCTGGTAGTCGTAGAGTCGTGTTGCTGCTGGCGACGTCGGGGGCGATGCTTGTAGTTCGTAGTTGTACGATGGTGTCGATGTCGTCGCTGGAAACTGGTTGCTGCTGTGTTACGCGTGTGTGACCGGCGGCCAAATCTAGGCGATCTGAGGCGCGACAAATTTGCCGGGTATCTAGCAAGCTATTTATAGCTGAAGGTAGGCTCCAGAGAAGCATTAGAAAAACACTATCACGTGACCTTATTAGGGGCTACGGTTGGTCGATTTGCGTTCTGGCGGGAACGGTACGAGGCAGTTGCCGCTTCAAATAATAATCAGTCAGGTGATGACAGGGAATGAGCTGCTTTCTACTACGCTCGCGTTTGTTAATATTTATAGTAGTGAGAGAAAGTGGTGTTTGTATATAATGGCGATAGAAGTGTCCACTACAGTTGTGTCTGTCACTCTTTCATTCCTTTTACTGGCACTATGGCTCGCATCTCTCACGACGAGCCTTCTATGTTATTTATGTATATTGCTTTGTGTTCGACCGTGTGGCGCATTAAAAGGAGCCTTTTCCGTCTCGTCGCCATTCTCCTTTGGTTTGCACGGTCGTTCTATTACAAGGTGTCTAGTAGGTGTAAGTAGACCTTGACACACTGTTAACTCCCTCATCCGCAGATCCAGTGGTACATCCAGGATGAGAGAGAGAGAGAGAGAGAGAGAGATTTGCTAGTACTCAGCTGGGACTAGTTTGAGGGGAGTAGAGTAGATAACCCCTTTCATTGTAACCCAATATATCCACCCTGTGTGTGTCTTCTTTGCCCCACCACACTTTATTTCATCTTCTTATTTCTCGGCTGTCTGTGGTTTTATTAGACTCTTGTCTCCAGTTCACCTTTATGTATCACCTCCTATTACCTCATCCTTCTTTATTCACTCCCCTATCCATGTTTATCATTCACTACGTTCACCTCCATCCTCATCTCTACTGTCTATTACTCTGCTTTCACATTCTTATATGAACCTACCCACCCAGCCATCTTCAATTCTTTGTCTCTATTTCCTTTTATTCATCTTCTATGCTCTGACCTCATTTCCGCCATCTTTTTACCTTCTCCTGCTGAGGTAGCCATATGTCTCCTCTACAGCCATAGAAATTATGCCAAAATAGATAATGGAACCTAGTACAGCTCTCTAGCTTGCCTAGCTTTTGTCAAATACTTCAACCTATGCCAGCATGGAAGATGGATGTTATATGATGTGATGACAACAAAAAAATATCTGTTCCGATCCCCCATGCTTTAGATCAGTGATCCATGTGGATTTTGGGGGTCCTTATAAGATTTTGTTATTAAGATTTCTCTGCAATAAATTGGTTATACTTCTACAATATACAACATATTTTAACAATTCTTCTGTGCAATTCTTAATGAAATTTCATTATAAAAATATATGATTTTTTTTAACATAGAATGGCTATGAGAGTCCATCTGAGTAAAACAGGAATCAAAGGGCCCCATAGGTAAATAATGGTTGAGAAACCTTGCTTTAGATGCTCATACCTGGCACAAAGTCACTTCCCTTAATTCTGCATTCCCACTCCATCAAGAGGGTCCTCTTTCATGAATTACCTGGTGACCTCGCTAGTGCTGTGTCATGCAAACAGCATCCTGTACACTATTAAGTGGCTGGTATTTAGATAGAGACTTCTATGTAGTAGCTAAATAATACTTAGAACAACTGCTACATCTACAAATCATGCTGCACCATCTTAAATACATATTCAATAACGTAGGCCAACATTTCCTTACTGGAATGGGGTAGGCACTTGGAATGCATTTGCTCATAAAATCTCTTCACTAAACTGAGGCTAACAAGGGCATCTATAACACTTGAAGCAGAAGACGAATTGTGTGTGTGTGTGCATGTGCGTGCATGCATGTGTGAGTAAATGTGCATGCATGTATGTTCTCTTCTGTTTTTAGTTATTTAAATTCTTGCTATGAGGAAGGAGCTGGTTTCTAATAATGATAACAAAAATAATGTCACATCTTAAACTTGACAAAAGTCCTGCATACTTTTACTATTCAACTTACAGATTGTATTTGTAATGTGTGAGTTAGCTGGCTGATTTCTTTTTCTGAAGAACCTTGGTTATCCATATCATCACTTACACATTTACTCGCAAAACCAAGTGCACCAATTATTATTTGTAGTATAAGTATGATATAGAATCTAGATATAGAAGCTGGAAGTTTAAAAGTAGTTGTCCATAGTTATCCTCTTTCTCTTTGATTTTCAAAGAGATATTCACATCATCAGGACAGCTGAACTCTATGATAATACATAAGTTTTGTCTATCCCAAATAACAATATCCAGCCTGTTATGTTTAAACTTGACAGATGTTTTGATGGGAATGTTCTACTTGTATTCCTTTGTTGATGTTTGTGTATGTATTCAATAACAGAGGTAGTCTCTATATTTACTTCAGGAAAGCCTTTTTTCCGAATGGCATTATATATTGTCTTTGTGACAATGTGTTGCATAGGGAACACCACAACAGAACTGATATAAAAAAAACCATGGTGCCATCTAAAGAGCACTGGTGCTGGTGCCATGTAAAAAGCACTGCTGCCGCTGTAGAGTGGTTGGCATAGAAACCAAGCCAAACAGACAATGAAATCTGGTGCAGCCCCTAACCTTGCCAGTTCTTGTCAAGCTGTCCAACCCATGCCAACAGGAAAAACAAAAATTAAATGACACTGATGATGATGATGATGTTGATCAGAGCTGGAACAGCTGTGATGATAGATCTGGTGGACCCTGATTGAACTGGGGGGTTTTCAAAAGCACCAGCAATAAGACTAGATGAGAATGATAATAATGTTTGTACCAGTACCTTATAATATTTATGTTGTGTCTATCAATTTTTTTGCGTAGCTCAGCGATGACGCTATGAAGTTCTGTGATTCTCTCCTCATAGCGAGATGTGATTTTCTCCACTTTATCATCATAATCTCGTTGTATACGTAATTTATCAGTCTGTGGAATAAAAAGATGGAAAGAAAAAATAAATACATATACAATAAATACTTGAAAAACACAATTAAAAAAATTTTAAAATTAAATGTATACATATATATAAATACATGTGTGTATAGACATACATACACATATACATAGATGTGAATGTGTGTGTGTATGTGTGTGTGTGTGTGTGTGTCAGTGTATATATATGTATATATATAAATATCTATGTATGTGTCTTTGTGTCTGTGTTTGTCCCCACCACTGCTTTGCAACTGGTGTTGGTGTATTTATATCCTTGTAACTTAGTGGTTTGGCAAAAGAGACTGATAGAATAAGTATCAGGCTTAAAAAAAATTCTTGGGGTTGAATTTTTCGATTAAAACCCTTCAAGGTGGTGCCCCAGCATGGCCACAGTCAAGTGATTGAAACAAGTAAAAGATAAAACATATATATATATATATCATAAAAGCACCCGTTACACTCTCAGAGTGGTTGGCATTAGGAAGAGCATCCAGCCATATCAGACTGGAGTCTGGTGCAGCCTTCCAGCTTTCCAACCCTGGTCAAACCATCCAACCCATGTCAGTGTGGATAACAGATGTTAAATGATGATATATATATAT
>NC_069008.1:10123394-10126606 GCF_001194135.2 Octopus bimaculoides | reverse complement strand
AAAAACCACAAACCCCTTCAGGTAGATGGCCCTGCTCGATCTGTTGAAAAGGCATAGGTAGAAACTCTATAAGACGTACAGTGTAAGCTATGAACACATAAGAAGTGCAGCAATATCAAAGGAAGGCTAACTGGGAAGGTAGTTTTTATATGTGACAGGTGCTCAGGAGCAATAAACACTGTAAACAAACAGGAAACAACTTCTGCCACATTCCAGAAAAGCTAGAAGTAGTTGGTAGCTCCCATTACCTAGGTGACCAAGTCAGTAGTGGGGGAGGGTGTGCTGAAAGTGTAGCTGCTAGAATAAGAATAGCCTGGGCAAAGTTCAGAGAGCTCTTACCTCTGCTGGCGACAAAGGCCCTCTCACCCAGAGTAAAAGGCAGACTGTATGACACATGTGTACGAACGACCATGCTACATGGCAGTGAAACATGGGCCATGACTGCTGAGGACGTGCGTAAGCTCACAAGAAATGAAGCCAGTATGTTCTGATGGATGTGTAATGTCAGTGTGTATACTCGACAGAGTGTAAGTACCTTGAGAGAAAAGTTGAACCTAAGCAGCATCAGTTGTGGTGTGCAAGAGAGACGATTGCGCTGGTATGGTCATGTGGTGAGAATGGATGAGGATAGCTGTGTGAAAAAGTGCCACACTCTAGCAGTTGAGGGAACCTGTGGAAGGGGTAGACCCAGGAAGACCTGGGATGAGGTGGTGAAGCACGACCTTCAAACATTAGGCCTCACTGAGGCAATGACTAGTGACTGAGCCCTTTGGAAATATGCTGTGCGTCAGAAGACCTGGCAAGACAAGTGAGACCATAATATGTGGCCTTTGCCAGGGATGTAGCCAGCCCACTTATGCGTACCTTTCCTTCATTGGACACTAAACTCTGCTTGTGAAGATCTGTTGAGGCAAGTGAAATTGAAATCGAAATTGAACCAAATTCGATTACTGGCACCCGTGCCAAGGGGGAGCGCTAACAGCACCATCCAAGCGTGATCATTGCCAGAACAGCTGCGTGGCTTCCATGCCAGTGGCACATAAATGGCACCATTTGAGCATGATCGTTACCAGCATCGCCTCACTGGCACTTGTGCTGGTGGTACATGAAAAAACATTCGAGCAAGGTCGTTGCCAATGCCGCTGGACTGGCTCCTGTACAAGTAGCATGTAAAAAACACCATTTGAGCGTGGTCGTTGCCAGTACCGCCTGACTGGCCCTCGTGCTGGTGACATGTAAAAGTACCCACTACACTCTTTGAGTGGTTGGCGTTAGGAATGACATCCAGCTGTAGAAACTCTGCCAGATCAGATTGGAGCCTGGTACAGCCATCTGGTTTGCCAGTCCTCAGTCAAATCGTCCAACCCATGCTAGCATGGGAAGCGGAGGTTAAATGATGATGATGATGATATATATAAACATACACACTCTTCTATATGTAAACACCCACACACACACACACGTATATTCATACATGGAAACCTACACACATACTTTCATATCTATTTTCTTACACATGCATGCACATACATACAAATACCAAAACATGCATACAAGTTACATTTGACTTTGTACATGAATAAACATGCATTCAAATTTTTAAAAAAATGTTTATAGAAAATGATATCAAAGAAATATTTGAATAAACGTAAAAATACATATAAAAAGGTCATGTTTAATACAGGTAGGAGAGAGAGAGAGAGGAAGAAAAGAGGGGCAATGGAAGGTTGAGGGAAGGAGAAACCAGAGAAAGAGACAGTGTGGTATGAGCTGTGATGCAAATAGATAGATAGATAGATAGATAGATAGATAGATAGATAGATAGATAGATAGATAGATAGAAAGAGAGAGAGAGAGAGAGAGTAAGAAACAAGTACTAGCATATCTCAACTTGGGTCGATAATAGGTTCCAAGAGATGTGACTTAACTTGAAAAATGATGTAATACAAAAGATCAATTTAAAAAATTAATTAAAATATATGTTTTAATAAATGGTTTGTACACATTTTCACATGTATATTTCATTTGATTTTCCTCTTCTGTATTGATTTTTAGAAGTATTTTAAAAATTTCTATATTCACTGAGACCAATGTAAAGTCATAAAAATCTACTGAAGCTGAGGTCTATTTTTAAAAAAATAAATTTTTTTTTAATATTTCAGGATGGTAATTTCTTTTCCCTTGCCAAATAAACTCATGCATGATATATTTGTTCTGAAGACAGAATGGACTAAACACTAGAGGAGACACATGGGATGGAGAGCCATTGAAGGTCACAGGTGTGTGATGAAAGACTTCCAGACAATGGACATAAAATAAGAATAATAATAAACAAGTAAAGAATGAATATATAGTGTGTGTGTTTATTTGGCAAGGAATAAAAAAAAAAATGACCATCCCGAAGTATAACAATATTTGTTCCAACACACGATTTTCATATCAGGAATCTTGTAACAGAAATACATAAATGTAAAAATAAAAAAATGTATTGTTGAAAAAGACTTAACTTGAAATGAAGTTAAGGTATGTTTTTATATTGAATCATAATTGTAGAGAGAATAATAAGAGTAAGGTGTAGTGAAGCAATGGAAGGAAGGCATGCTAACAGAAAGGACATATGATCTTAGATAAATTAATGAAGAAGAACAAGGACTTCTGATATAATGTCTATAGATACACAGGTTTGTGTGTGTCTTTATACATGTACATACACAAACCATTTACTAAAACAGATATAAACTAATTAAGTTTTAAAAACAATTTTTTGTGTTATATCATTTTTCAAATTAAGTCACATGTCTTGGAACCTATTATCGATGTAAGTTGAGTTATGCTAAAACTTGTTGTTTATTCTCTCTTCTGCACAACGGTTTAAACCAATGGTCACTAACAACATGCTGTATTAAAACAGGGTTTATTTAATGAGACACCCCTTGTAAAATCACTTGATGAGATGCTTCTGCACTGAGGGATGCACCACAACCAGTTAAACAGTATCCAACTCAGTATCCCACTCAGGATGGGTCAAAACGGTTGTTTTGAGTAATAGAATTTCTCAAAGATTCGATTTTCTATTTTTTGCCTTAATTGTTTATTATATGTGTGTGTGTGTGTGTGTGTGTGTGTGTGTGTGTGTGTATGCACAAATAAATAAATAAATATATCTCGATCCCACTCTCTATATATCTTCTCATTCCCCTTTGATTAACTCC
>NC_069008.1:10121520-10123228 GCF_001194135.2 Octopus bimaculoides | reverse complement strand
AGTACCATGACTGTCCCCCATGAACACTTCTAAAGATTTCCCACCCCCACTTTGGGTTTTATCCCCCTATGTAAGGTAGAGATCATATGGTGCATAATACGATAGTATAGTGGATGCTGGCTGAAAGGAATGCTACTGATTATGTTCTCTGCAAAATGCGAGCTTTCTTTTCAGGTACATGTCGCTGCCGTTCCCCGCTCCAAGGTCTCACGGGTCCATACCCCCCACACCCTCAGGGTTGGCAATCTTAACGTTGGCACACTGAAAGGTAGATCTGGTGAGATTGTTGAGATGCTTGAATGGAAACGTGTCGATATCTGCTGCTTCCAAGAAGTAAGGTGGAGAGGTTGTTCTGCTAGGCTCCTCACAGGCAAAGAACACAGGTACAAGATTTTCTGGGCAAGAAACACACACGGGGTCAGGGGCGTGGGTATACTTCTTGCAGAGAAATGGGTGGATAAGGTAATCGAGGTGGTTAGAGTATGCGATAGAATACTTAGGATTAGATTAGTCCTACACCATGGTTTAGCAACCATTATCTTGGCCTGGGCTACCCAACAGACAGAAAGACCAATTTTATGACACCCTTCTGCAGACTACCTCATCGACGAATGACAGGGACCTTCTCTTTGTGGCTGGTGACTTCAATGGTCATGTTGGACAACATTCAGGGGGCTTCTATGGCGTACATGGAGGCTATGGTTTTGGTTCCTGCAATGAGGAGGGAACCAGGCTGCTGGAGTTCTGTGATGCAAATGACCTTATGGTCTGCAATACTAACTTCAGGAAACCTGCCAGTCACCTACCGTTCTGGCAGGCACACAAGCCAAATTGACTACATCCTCGCCAGGAAAAGGGAAAGATGGCTGCTTAGAAATATCAAAATATTCCCAGGTGAAGAATGTACCCCACAACATAGACTAGTAGTTAGTGACTTTAGGATCAGAGCTAAGTGGCCGCCAAGAAGACGACCAGCTTGGCGGAGAAGGGTATGGAAGCTCAAAGATCCTGCGAATGGACAGAGATTTAGAGACTTATTACTCGAAGCCTTCGACGAAATAGAGGGGGATGTAGCTTCACACAATGTAGAGAACAACTGGACGTTTCTACGGGACAACCTGCTGAGGGCCACCAACGAGATCTGTGGTTGGTGCAAGGTCCCTTCTCGACCCAAAATAACCTGGTGGTGGAAACAGGAGGTAGACAGGGCTATTAGACAAAAGAAACAGGCTTGGAAGGACTGCAAGAACGGTGGTAGCAGGGAATTGTACCAATCTGCCAGAAAGGAAGCTAGGCGACAGGTTTATTTAGCCAGAGGGGAGGAAGATAAGAAAAAATTTGCCAATGTTCTGCGCCGTGAGGACCAAAAACTTGAGGTATTTCGTGTTGCAAAGAGAGAGAATAGTGATGTCGTAGGAGAGAAATGTGTTCGCATGGATGATGGTACGCTTGCACTAAATGAGGCTGCAAAGAAAGAGGTCTGGAGATGCCACTATGATAGATTGCTTAATAAAGAGAATGAATTGGAGAAAGAGAGTCTGCCGTATGTCGACCCAACAGAGGGACCAGCTATCCGAGTTGACAGTACCATGGTAGATAAAGCAATTAAGAGTATGAAGACAGGGAAAGCCCCCGGCCCATCAGGAATCACTGCAGAGATGCTCAAAATATCTGGCAGTGTCGGCTATAGCCTAGTCACCCGTATTAC
>NC_069008.1:10109713-10117493 GCF_001194135.2 Octopus bimaculoides | reverse complement strand
ACAAAAATGAGGATGGATAAAATCATATCTTTAATTGGTGATTACACCATACATTACAGACAATCATTTCTTTGTGTCAACATATTTTAGATACAGAAAAAAAAACATATAAAATTAAATAAAAGTCAAATTAATATATCCCAAAATATATGCTCACACAACATTATCAAGGCAGTTCAAAAAGGTTTAAATTCAAAGAGAATTGAAGAAATATATATATATATATATATATATGAATGGGATGCATTTAGCTATTTCTGTGTAGATTGAAAAAAATTGATGAACTGCTCAAATCAATTTTCGAACCTTATTGGGGCCTTATCAGAGGTGTCTACATCAATTTGATCAATCTCAGAGAAACAGAGATCTGGGGCTACTTATTTGCATAATGCAAGTATCTGATGCTTTATTTAAAACCAGGGGCCTGTCAATGGGTATCTTAGTTCACACAGTATCAAGGTATGATAAAATATATGTAGCTAATGCCATTGATATAAAAAACACAGGGTACATTTAGCTATTTCTCCATAGATAGAAACACTGATGAACAGCCTTAATCAATTTTCGAATCTTATTGGGGCCTTATCAGAGGTGTCTTCATCATTTGACTAATCCCAGAGAAACAAAGCAGCGAACCTGTTTATATATGCAACAAATCTAGTAGCAACAAAGAACTAGAATTACTAATCTGCATATTGTGTTTAACGTTTTATATAATATCAGGGGCTTGTCTTACAGTAGTCCATACAGTATCAAGGTATGATATAATCTTTTATCTTTTGTTTCAGTCATTAAACTGTGGCCATACTGGGGCACAGCCTTGAAAGGTTTAGTTGCACAAATCAGCCCCAGTACTTATTTTTTTAAGCTGTCAAAAAACCAACACCAGTTAGTTTGTTTACATCATTGTAACTGAGGTCCAATCTTATTACTACACATTTATAAATATTTTTATATGCATTCCTCTATGTTTTTAAAATTTGAAAACACAAGCATTTGTTTGTATGAATAGTTATAAATTATAATGATTTGTGTAAAATCACGTCAAGTTCAGCTTTCAATGGCATCATCAGATTGCAGAAACATGATGATGTCATTTCACACACAGTCTATAAGGAGAATGCCTTCTCTGAGACTTACTATTGTAGCTAAAAGTCTTCCTGCATTTGTGTTTAAATGAGCATGTTAAATATGTATGAACCTTTATTTTAATTATCATTGTTCTCATCATCATCATCATGATCATCTTTTAACATCTCTTTTCCATGCTAGCATATGTCAGACAGTTTGACCAGAGCTGGTAAGCTGGAGAATTGCATCAGGTTCCAGTCTGATTTGGCTTGGTTTTTATAGCTGGACATCTTTCTTAAGGCCAACCAGTGTATGCTGAATGTTTTTAACATGGCACTGATACAAGTGTCTATTATGTGGTACCAGTACAGAAACTTGCAGGCCAAGCCTCTTCAGCAGGGGATGCAGCCTTAACACTTCTGCTGTGAAGGATGGGTCTTCTTGTTCTGTGTGCTTAAATTATTTCTCGTCTGACAATGCTTAGTACATGCAACAAATATATCTTTTTTTGCTTACTGGACTACAAACAAATAAATTGATGTAACTGATGAAGTATAACCACACAGAAACATGTACAATCCAAAGTTCAATGTAGATGACATCACCTGTAAGTAGAATATCTTCTCCAAGACAACTGCTACAGCAACAAAAATTTTCCATGTTTCAGAGAACACAAGCATGTTACATATAAATGTACATAGCATTTTATTATTTTGGTTAGGCATAGTGATACTAATAACCTGGTGTTAGAACTCAATATACAGAGGCTTCTCCTCCACAAACTCCTGAATTCATTTCTATCATATTATGTTTTTGTGATAAAGTTGTAGGGTGATACAAAAGCATTAAGCTATGAGTGCATTGCATCTTATAGCAGAAGCAGTTGTAAGCTAATTAAGTTCCTGCATAATTTCATATTCATGTCATTTTAATTTCTTATATATATATATATATATATATATCCACAGACACATAGATGCATACACATAGGTATATACACATATATATTCTTTTATTCTTTTACTTGTGTCACTCATTTGACTGCAGTGATGCTGGAGTACTGCCTTAAAATGCTTTAATTGAAGAAATCGCCCCTAGGATTTATTCTGTGTAAGCTTAATACTTATTCTATTTTTTTTTCAAAGCATGGTACTTATTCTATCGGTCTCTTTTGCCAAACTGCTAAGTTATGGGAACGTAAACACACCAATGTTGATCGATGAGTGGTAGTGGGGAATAAACACAGACATACAAACATATGTATAATGGACTTCTACCAAATCAACTCTAAAGGCTTTGGTCAGTCCAAGGCTATTGTAGAAGATACCTATTAAAATGTATACTGTCCATTAAGAATTTGTAAAAGTAATCCCTCCTATAATTTGGAAAATTCATTTTTTAAAAAATATTTTAAAATATTTTAATTAATATCACCTTATTGTATATACCATTCGTTCTTAACACGTAAATAATATCTCCATTCATCTCCAGAATTATTGCCAGTATGCTTATCTTTTGATTACATTGTGGTTGCAATAATGTCCATGAAACGATCGTCAGATGTTTTTTAGTTTTTTAATTTTTAGACTTTATAATATTTATGCTGACCGCAGCCACTTGGCTGAAACACATAAATAAATAAATAAATAAATAAATATATTTTTATGTACACTTATATTCTTTATATATATTTATATTTATATTTCGTACATTTTAAATTTTAATTTAATTATAATTCAAAATATTACCGTGTCATATTAAACATATATCTTTCGAAATTTGAATATTGATTTCCTGTGAATATTATTGATAATTTTATAAATTTATTAATGATATAAAAACACACACACACACACATATATATATATATATATATATACACATACATATATACATACACACTATTACATGCATACATACATACATATATCCATATAACAAACCAATGAACACAGCTATGTATATACCTACACCTCCAGAATAAAATTATACATATGACACCGATACACATATCAGACACCCCATCCCCACAGTAGCACCACATTAATAATACACACTTTCCCACTTCAAGATAACTCTTGCCGGCTTCACAGCATACTCAACCAAGGGGCATAACTCCTAAACTAATCCCATGGGCCCCCTTTTCGTTCCACCACCTTTTTCACAGTAGTCACTGACTGGTTGTGCTAATCCACCTCTGATAATAGAAAGCAGTTGCTATATTCCCTTCCATATCAGCTAACCCTGATGAGCATAAAGATATATAATCAGTTTGTTACCTAACACTCCATTGTATTCTCTATGTGAAACTAATTGGTAAGACCAGCTGTGATGGATATTTAATACTATACATTTTGGATAATATATATATATATATATATGTATGTATGTATGAATACATATAAAGGTGAACAAAGGAGATCTCTACATAGCATCTAAACCTAGCAGGGTTACCAACCAAGTTTACCAACTTTACAGAGCATGGTCTGTTAATTAGACAATGTAGGATTATGATGACTGGTTCATAGATCTGCTTGTTCCTGGTCAACTGGAAGCTAAACAAGAGCAAAATCACCCACTCCCCCACAACACTACCATCACCCCCACTATGACAAAGAGAGTAATGCAGTATTGATCACATGACCACTATCTCATCTTGCTGTAGTTGTTACTAAAAGTTGTACATCAGATTCATTATATACTCTAATAGTGACTGCAGTGACGCCAACACATCAACACTATATTACAGGAACATCTCATCATTAATATATGTGTATGTGTGTGTGTGAATATGTATGTGTGAATGTGTGTGTGTGTGGTGTGTATATATATATATATATATATATATATATATATGCATTTCAAAAGGAGTTAAAAATCCATACAAATCAAAGGTTATAGGTAAAATGTATAAGTAGAAACAGCATGTAAGTATCTTTTATCTTTTACTTGTTTTAGTCATTTGACGGCCTGCCTCTGGGAGCTCCTCTATGCTGATGATCTTGCTCTTACAGCCAAATCACTACTGGAACTAGAGAAGGCATTTCAGGTGTGGAAGCAAGGACTAGAATCAATGAAATTTAGAGTTAATCTAGCGAAAACTAAAGCCTTAGTAAATAGGAAAGTAGACAAATCACAAACCCCTGCTGCTTGATCTATAGAAAAAGTGTAATGTAGTAACTCCATAAGATGTACCCAGTATAAGCTATGAACACATATGAGGTGTAGAAATATCAGGGGAAGGTTAACAGGGACAATCGTTTTCGTATGTGGAAGGTGCACAGGCATGATAAACACTACAATTGCACAGGGGAAGAAGCTAGAAGTAGTTGAAAGCTTTTGTTATCTAGGTGACCAAGTCAGTAGTGGAGGTGGATACTCCAAGAGCATATTTGCTAGAATAAGAATAGGATGAGCAAAGTTCTGAGAGCTCCTATCTCTGTTGGTAACAAAAGGCCTCTTCCTCAGAGTGAAAGGCATATTGTATGATGCCTATGTGCAAACAGCCATGCTACATTGCACTGAAACATGGGTTGTGACTGCTGAGGACATGTGTAGGCTTGAAAGAAATGAAGCAAGTCTGTTTTGCTGGATGTGCAATGTCAGTGTGCATGTACGACAGTAAGCATCTTGAGAGAAAAGTTGGGCATAAGAGGCATCAGATGTGGTGTGCAAGAGAGACGATAGTGTTGGTATGGTCATGTGATGTGGATGAATGTGGACAGCTGTTTGAAGAAGTACTAATCTTTAACAGTGGAGGGAAGTTGTGGAGAAGGGAGACCCAGGAAGACATGGGATGAGATGGTGAAACATGATCATCGAACATAGGCCTTATGGAGGCAATGACTAGAGAAAGATTCCTTTGGTGATATGCTGTGCTTGAGAAGACCCGCCAAGACAAGTGAAATCAGCCATGGCTGTTGTTGGTGTCAGCAACTGGCAGCTGTGCCGGTGGCATGTAAAAAACACCTTTCTAGCATTGGGCCTAATGGAAGTAATGTGGCTGATGCTGGTGTCCTCTAAAAAGTACCTTTCAAGTGTTGGGCCTCATGGTGGCAATGACAGATGATGGAGACCTTGATATGTTGTGCTTGAGAAGAAAACACATCAAGCAAAGTGAAATCATAGTCATGATATACTGGTGTCACACAACTGGCACCCGTACCGGTGGCACATAAAACCACCTGTTACACTTGTGGTTGGTGTTAGGAAGGGCATCCAGCCATAGGAATCATGCCAAATCAGACTGAGTCTGGTTCACCCCTCAGCTTACCAGCCCTTGTCAAACCATCCAGTCCATGCCAGCATGGACTACACACGTTAAATAATCATAATGTCGCACACACACACACACACACACACACACACACACACACAAACACATATATATATACATACACACACACACACACACACACACACAACAGGCTTCTTTCATTTTCTCTGTACCAAATCAACTCACAAGACTTTGATCAGCCTGAGGCAATAGTAAAATATGCCCAAGGTGCCACACAGTGGGACTGAACTCAGAACCATGTGGTTGGGAAGCAAGCTTCTTACTACACAGCCACACTTATGCCTCCACACAGATTTTCAAACATTTGTTTCCCTTTACACAGACAGGATAAGTATTTCTATATTTGTTACATTAAGTGACTTTTTAGAAATATTACCAGTTTTGATGTGGTTCCAAATTTTGGGACAAGGCCAGCAATTTTGGGGGCAGGATTAAGTTGATTACATCGACCCCAGTGCTCAACTGGTATGTATTTTATCACCCCTGAAAGGATGAAATGCAAAGTCAACCTCAGCAGAATTTGAACTCAGAACAAAATGCTGTCAAGCATTTTATCCAGCATGTGAATACTTTACAACAAAAAATTCTTGATTTATTAAAATCATTTTTACTCCACTCGGAAAGGGGAAATATCTTTAAATCCAAAATTCTTCAAAATTTATGTACCATTAAAAAAAGGAGATAAGGGGACGTGGTGTTGGTTCAATAGCCTTCATTAGTATAGCAATTGTCTGACTTTATCTCCAGTAGCCAAAGGACTTAGATTTAATATATATATACACACACATATATATTTTCATAATCATCATGATTATCACCATTTAACGACTGTTTTCCATGCTGGCATAGATTAGACAGTTTGACAGGAGCTGGCAAGCCAAAAGATTGTGCCAAGCACTATTTCATGGCTTCTATTGATGTATGCTCTTCCTAATGCCAATTGTGTTACAAAATATACTGGGTATTTTTTTATGTGGCACCAGTACCAGTGAGGTCATCAAGGAACTCACAAGAGAAGACTCATTCAACTAAAGTGGGTAGTATTGAGGGAGGCAGCTTTATACCTGGTGACAAGACAGGGAAAGACAGGTATAAGTGTCTTATTGCAGAAGAGATACATGGTTACCCCTGTGGGACAAGTGACAAAAAAATGATAGTGATGATAGCATCAGGGCATACCTTCAGGTTACAGGAAGATGAATATAAGAGAAATGATATACTGGATTCTTGGCTTTAATGGTATCACAAAAGGCCTCGTTGGAGGTCTAACCTTCTGAGTTCTTTTACAGGGCTTTGAAAAACTGAAGGACTGCTGCAATAAGTGTGTGTATCTGAGAGGGGAATATGTTGGATAGAATCATTATTAACTGATCCTCCTGTATTTTCTTCTACCCAAACCAGGAACTTTTCACCACTCCCTCATAGAGGATAGGACAGGGTGAGTGGGTAGGTAAGTTTTAGAGAGACTGAAAGGAGAGCAGTAGATGGATAGAGGGAAATGCAGTGAAAGGTGACATGCTAATGATTCTGCCAGCTCACTGCCTTAATAATGATGATGATGATGATAATAATATTAATAATCCTTTCTACTATAGGTACAAGGCCTGAAATTTGTCGGGAGGGGACTAATCGATTACACTGACCCCAGTGTTTCACTGGTATTTAATTTATCAACACCAAAAGGATGAAAGGCAAAGTTGACCTTGGTGGAATTTGAACTTAGAACGTAAAGATGGACAAAAAGCCACTAAGCATTTTGCCCAGTGTGCTAAAGATTCTGTCAGCTCACCACCTTAATAATAATAATAATAATAATAATAATAATAATCCTTTCTATTTTTAGGTTACAGCTTCTCATTCAAACTACATAATATGCACAATTGTCGCATTAATACAGTAGGGTGTTTTGAGGGAGATTTGGCTGCTATTTCTAGCTGGTCTCCCTACCATGTAGAGGTTTGAACTTAGTTTTCATTCACAGATTTGCATCTCAAAAATTTAACATAATCTTTTCTAGAAATCAACTATCGTAAAAATTTTCTACCATGGCCACACATTTTCTATGTATGTGTATGTACTTTAAAAGATGTGATTAGACAGAAGTCTAATAGAATAGTTCTCAGAAACAGACTACATACAAATTCTTTCTTCACAACTCCTGAAGCTGTTTTCTGCAAAGATATTTTGGAAAGACTTCTGTCCTCCCCCATTTTCTTCCAAATTTGTTTGCCCCGTTTTCTGATACAGAGGTTCAGGAAAATTGCCAAAAATCGGCATTGTGAAATCTCCCCGCCACCTTTCCTTCCCAACTTCTTCAATTTTGACTTTTTTCCCCAACACTAACCCTAAAATCCTAACCCTAAAAGCCCAACTCTAACCCTAAAACCATAACCGTAACTACAGAAATGTTTT
>NC_069008.1:10107044-10109404 GCF_001194135.2 Octopus bimaculoides | reverse complement strand
GGGTGGGGGTAAAAAAAAATTAAAAAAGGGTGTTTTTTTGGGGTGGAACGGATGGAAGTCTTGCCTATATTTTCACTTGTCCGGGCATTGCTATTACAGACAAATCCACAACAATTTGACTCAAGAGATAAACACAAACCACCTCGTGCAGACTGCAAAGCTCCTGCCAAATTAGCCGGGAAAACACACATACACACACACACACACACAGGTCCATTTCATGTATCTTTTTTCACTTTCTGCTCTCTGATTAGACAGACATCCAATACAATACCTCTCAGCTACATTTTCTTCTCTAAAAAGGTACTTGTCTATGTCTAACCGAAAACGATCACAGCCACATCATCCAAACAGACCAGGTGAAACCAGGCTTAGCTGCTAGTATATATATATATATATATATATATATATATTGTGACCAGTAAATTCCACTATGCTAAATTTCAGAAAAGGTAAAATTCACTGTGGTATATTCCACTAAAGTGAATTCCACTCAGAAAATAACGGTCTATAGAAAACTAATTACACACGCCCTTGTTACACACTTCTTAACTAATTAGCCATTAGTTAAAATATAGGTTTGTCATTATTACTCATTTTTTAACAGAATTTCACTGTACTGCTAATTTTTTTCTATCCAATTTAACTTTGAACTTTGGAACCCTCAACCATGGCAACATTTATAACATCAGAGAAGAACAAACGTAAGCTTTGTGATGAAGAGAATCGTAGATACTAAAAGAATGGGGTTAACAGTAGCAAAACAAAAATATATTGGTGTTGTGAACGTCTTTACAAAGGTTGCTGGGCTAGGCTACATACAACTTTCAATTCCAGTATATCAGAAGTTATTTTTTTCAATGGGCTCCCATAATCACTCAGCAAGCAGTGCACATGTTAATGCCCAAAAGGCGGTTAATTCAATGAAAAGTGACGTAATGAGAATGGGCACAGTATCTTCATGAGAAGTAATCGCTACTGCTGTACAAAATCTTGATGAGGAAGCACAATCATCAACATCATTGTCGTTTAACGTCCACTTTCCATGCTGGTATGGGCTGGACGGTTTAACTGAGGGCTGGTGAGCCAGGAAGTTGCACCAGGCTCCAATCCAATCTGGCAATGTTTCTACAGCTGGATGCCCTTCCTAATGCCAACCACTTCAAGAGTGTAGTCATTGTTGCAAACTATTCCTTGACTTTCATGTAACATACGTAGCTGGAGGCAGCATGCTTTAGGAATCTCAGCGCTTTCAACTTGTCGTTCAGGGTTTGAAATTCCTGATGCAGTTAAGTACTTAGAAAATGGGTCCTTGTTTTTTGTCTTTGACAGTGGCATTGATAACTCAGAGTTTTAGTTTTTTCCTCAGAAAAAAGCTTGCATGATCCAGAAAGCTCTGAAAATAGGGCCTTTGATGGGACTTTTAAGGTGTTTCCTATTTGTGGTGTCAGCCTTTCACACATGACCCATCATTGGTGGGTCATGTGTGCCCAAACTATTTGCCTTACTTCCTGACAAAATAGAAACCTCATACCGCCGTGTTCTGTCTGCTGTGCAGTATTTAAGGGCAAATTGTCGACCTGTGACCTGTCTCAGGGACTTTGAAAAAGCTCTCCATTATTCATTTGTTTCTGTATTTCCACATTTAGAAGTAGTTGGGTGTGTTTTCCATCTCAGACGGAAGATATGTGCACTTGGTGAAAGTAGGAGATACAACATGGATGAAAGTTTTCCGCTTAAAATTAAGTATTTTTGTACTTTAGCATTTTTACAAATTGAAGACGCTGTCCATGGATTTGAAGATTTGTCTGATGATGAAAGCATCCCTTCTGAGTTTATCACTTATTTTAAGAATTCATACATTGGGACTGTAAGGGAATGCAGTCTTCACTGACGAAGAGAAACCCCACAGTTTCCTATCCAACTCTGGAATATACGCAACTACATTTTAAATGACTTGCTAAGAGCAAATAATTTGGTGGAAGGGTTCCACAATAGTTTGCAGTCATCGATAACATCCACACATCCAAATTTGTGGAAACTTTACAATGCTCTTAAGACTGAAGAAGGCTTAAAAGCCTGACAAAAATTGCACACATTCGACATGGGGACTAGACAACAAAAAAATGAAGTCCTATCAAATGATTGATGTACAACTAAAGAAGCTAGTTGAGAATTATCAATCTGAAAACGCTCTGCAATTTTAAAGAAATATTGCATGCAATTTGTCATAAAAGAATTTTCTTCAAATATATTAAGCATTTTTCATAACTTTATTTTTATCCTAATGTGTATGTATATATGTATCATCACCATATTTGTGTGTATGTGTGTGTGTATATATATATATATATATATAT
>NC_069008.1:10103330-10106191 GCF_001194135.2 Octopus bimaculoides | reverse complement strand
TAAATCAAATAGTGGTCAAGTCTTGTTTTCTAGGAGTGGCTGTAGCCGTCAAATAAGCAGCAGCAGTAATAATAATAATAGTAGTAGGAGTCGTTGTGGTGAAGTTGTTCCCCCTGTGGTTTTAATAGAAATCGGGTTCTTCGATCCCCTTTGTTTATTTCTTATGAATAACTTGCAAATCCATATATATGTATATATAAATGTTTCAGTGTTGCTAGTTTAGAGAATTTAGACTCAGTCGGTATTTTCTTATGAAATGTATTTCCTTGCTAATGCGTTTATTTTAGCTAGCATTGTCTTTGAATTTGTATAGTGGAAACGTGAATTTGGGAAATTTGTTGTAAGCACATTCGTCAATGTGCTGGCTGAGAGGTATTTTCCTGTTTTCCGGGATCCTAATTTGAGATTTGTGCACTGCCATCCTCTGACGTAGGCTGTTTTTTGTGTGTCCATTATACTGCCGTTTGCATCCAGAGCCTGTAATTAGGTAGATCAAGTTCTCTGATGCACATGTAAAATTAGTTTTTAAAAAGTGGCATTTAACGTCCGCTTTCCATGCTAGCATGGGTTGGGCGATTTGACTGAGGACTGGCGAAACCAGATGGCTACACCAGGCTCCAATCTGATTTGGCAGAGATTCTACAGCTGGATGCCCTTCTTAACGCCAACCACTCCGAGAGTGTAGTGGGTGCTTTTACGTGCCACCGGCACAAAGGCCAGTCAGGAGGTACTGGCAATGGCCATGCTCAAAATGGTGTATTTTACGTGCCACCTGCACAGGAGCCAATCTTGGGGCATTGGCACAATATCGCTCGAATGTCTCTACATGTGCCAGGAAGGCGACGCTGGGCACAGGTGGCATCACGATTTCATTTTCGCTTGCCCCAACAGGTCTTCACAAGTCGAGTTTCGTGTCCTGCATAGGAGCCAGTCCAGCGGCACTGGCAACGATCTCACTCGAATGTCTTTACACGTGCCACCAGCACAAGTGCCAGAAAGGCAACGCTGGGCACAGGTGCCATCACGATTTCGCTTCGCTTGCCTCAACAGGTCTTCACAAGCCGAGTTTCATGTCCAATGAAGAAGACGTCGTTGGCATGGGTGCCAGTCGTTGAGATAGTTCGATTTTGATTTCGATTTCACTTGCCTCAACAGGTGTTCACAAGTCATCCATTCTTGCCACATGACCATACCAACGCAACCGTCTCTTTTGCACACCACAACTGATGCTTCTTAGGTTCAACTTTTCTCTCAAGGTACTTACGCTCTGTCTAGTATGCACACTGACATTACACATCCATCAGAGCATACTGGCTTCATTCCTTGCGAGCCTACGCATGTCTTCAACAGTCACAGCCCTTGTTTCACTCCCATGAAGCATGGCTGTTCGTACACATGCGTTATACAGTCTGCCTTTTACTCTGAGTGAGAGGCCCTTTGTCACCAGCAGAGGTAAGAGCTCTCTGAACATTTCCCAGGCTATTCTTATTCTAGCAGCTACACTTTCAGCGCACCATCCCCACTAACTTGGTCACCTAGATAGCGGAAGCTTTCAACTACTTCTAGTTTTTCTCCCTGGAACGTGGCAGAAGTTGTTTTCTGCACATTCACAGTTTGTGTTGCTCCTGAATATCTCCTACATACAAAAACTAACTTCCAAGTTAACCTTCCTTTGATATTGCTGCACCTCTTATGTGTCCATAGCTTGCACTGGGTGCATCTTATAGAGTTTCTGCCTACACCTTTTCTACAGATCGAGTAGGGCCATCTACCCGAAGGGGTTTGTGTTTTGTCTACCTTCCTATTTATTAGGACTTTGGTTTTAGCTAGGTTGACTCTAAGGCCCTTCGATTTTAGTCCTTGCTTCCACACCTGAAACTTCTCCTCTAGTTCTGATAGTGACTCAGCAATTAGTGCAAGGTCATCAGCATAGAGGAGCTCCCAGGGGCATCCTGTCTTGAATTCCTCTGTTATTGCCTGGAGGACTATGATAAATAGGAGGGGGCTGAGGACAGAACCTTGGTGGACCCCTACCTCAACCCAGAATTCTTCACTGTACTCGTTGCCAACCCTCACCTTACTGTACATAGCTCACACAGCTCTCACTAACCATTCATCTATCCCTAGTTTCCTCATTGACCACCAGATAAGGGATCGGGGGACCCTGTCCAAGGCTTTCTCCATGTCAACGAAAGCCATGTACAGAGGTTTATCCTTGGCTAGATATTCCTCATGAAGCTGTCTTACCAGAAAGATAGCATCAGTGGTGCCTTTCCCTGGCACAAACCCAAACTGCATCTCATCTAAACTGACTCGCTCCCTAATTAGTTGGGCTATGACCCTCTTCGTGATTTTCATTACCTGATCTAACAACTTGATACCTCTGTAATTGTTTGTGTCTAAAGCATCACCTTTACCTTTGTAGCAGTTGACTATGGTGCTGCTACACCAGTCATTGGGTATGACTCCTTCGTGTATCACCTGGTTAACAATATGGGTGACTAGGCTATAGCCGACACTGCCAGATATTTTGAGCATCTCTGCAGTGATTCCTGATGGGCTGGGGGCCTTCTCTGTCTTCATACTCTTAATTGCTTTATCTACCCTGGTACTGTCAACTCGGATAGCTGGTCCCTCTGTTGGGTCGACATTCGGCAGGCTCTCTAGGGATTGTATTATTAAAATATCATCACAAGTGGCAGGCAAATAATCAACTGTACAGGCAAATTAATAAAATATATACATACAATATAAAATATGTACTTATACACACACACACACACATACACACACAAATATCATCATCATCATCATCATCATCGTTTAACGTCCGCTTTCCATGCTAGCATGGGTTGGACGAT
>NC_069008.1:10099918-10102062 GCF_001194135.2 Octopus bimaculoides | reverse complement strand
ATATATATATATATATATATATATATATATATACACACACACACACACACACAAGGGCACTACATGCCATGCGTACCTACATCACTAAAAATAGAAGTAAAAAATACTTCTGTGCCACAGAATAGTCACAAATCTACTACTGGCCTGGTAGGAAAAAATTCCAGTGAACATTAGATACGTCTTACCTAAATCGACCCCAGTACTTATTCTTTGTAAGCTCAGTACTCATTCTATAGGTCTCCTTTGCTGAATCGCTAAGTTATGGGGATGTAAATACACCAACATCAGTTGTCAAGTGATGGTGGGGTGGACAAACACAGACACACACACATAAACGACGAGCTTCTTTCAGTTTCCGTCTACCAAATCCACTCACAAGGCTTTGGTCAGCCTGAGGCTATAGCAGAAGACACTTGTCAAAGGTGCCATGTAGTGGGACTGAGCCTGGAACCATGTACTTGAGAGGCAAGCTTCTTACCACATAGCCACTCCTGTGCCTATATATATATATATATATATATATATTACATACACATGCAACAGTCTTTTAGTTTCTCTATACCAAATCCAATCACAAGGCTCTTCTCAGCCCATGGCTATAGTAGAAGACACTTGCTCATGGTGCTATGCAGTGGGACTGAACTTGTAACCATGTCATTGGAAAGCAAACTTCTTACCACTCAGCCAAGCCTGTATATATTATATACAACTACATATATGCTTATTACATACACATATCTGCAAATGAACATTTGACATTTTACTTTATGTAGAAACTTATCATTATACACAGGCATGAATGCATGTCTGTATGTATGTATGTGTGCATACATAGCATATATATTTATATAAATAATACATATGTGTATGCATTCATACATGCGTACATACAATCAGCTGATGGAGATGCCCTATTGTATGCTATCTATCAGTCACCCTCACACTGAATAACAAAAGGGAACAACAACAACAACAATAATAATGATAATAAAACAAAAATTCACGTAAAAACTGAACAGCAATAAAGAGAAAGGTCTTTGTTTTGTTTCAGTGCTCCATCAGAGCTGCAGTGAAGAGGTGTTGCTTAGCAACAATTATCAATTTTACAACAATTGTTATCATCCTGATGACTGAAATGATGGTAGCAGTGGTGCTGCTGTTGAAGGTGGTGATGGTTCACTTGGTGGAAAGATGTTTAGTTGATACTATCAACCCTAGCACTAGTCTGATAGTTTATTTTTAGCCACCTTGAGAAGACAAATAGTAAAGCTGACCCTGGTGGGAATTGAACTTAGAGAGTAAAATGTTGGATCAAATACCATTACACATTTTTTCCAATGCTCTAACAATGATTCAGACAACTTGTTGAACAATAGTCAAGATGGGTACACTGGGTATACTTTTACCCCAGTGTCACTTTGATGACATGTGCTGCTCTCTCACTCAATAATAATAATAACAATAATAATAATAATTTCAAATTTTGACACAAGGCCAGCAGTTTCAGGTTGGGGATAAGTTGATAGCATCTGGTACTAAGATGAAAGGATGAAAAGTAAAGTTGACCTTGTCAGAATTTGAGCTCAGAATGTAAGGATGGATGAAATGCTGCTGAGGAAAGTATTAGATAGTTGAAAATAACAGATAGCAAGCCTGCTATGCATGCAACACTCCAGAAGTCCCAACAAAACCCAACTTAAAATAATCATAATCCTTTTTACTGCAGGCACAAAGTCTGAAATTTTGCGTGAGGGACTAGTTGATTACATTGAACCCACTACTCGACTGGTACTTAATTTATTGACTCTGAAAGGATGAAAGGCAAAGTTGATCTTGGCAGAATTTGAACTCAGAATGTAAAGACAGACGAAATGCTACTAAGCATTTTGTCTAGCATGTTAACGATTCTGTCAGTTCACCACCTTAATAGTAATAATTCTGTTTATTGTTGGCACATGGCTTGAAATTTGGGTGAGGAGGTTAGTCGATTACATCAACTACCTTAATAATAATAATAATAATAATAATAATAATAATAATAATAATAATAATAATCATCGTTTAACGTCCGCTTTCCATGCTAGCATGGGTTGGACGATTTGACTGAGGACTGGTGAAACCAGATGGCAACACCAGGCTCCAAT
>NC_069008.1:10087804-10099243 GCF_001194135.2 Octopus bimaculoides | reverse complement strand
GTGCCCCCACCCCCTGATGATAATAATAATAATAATAATAATAATAATAATAATAATAATAATAATACTACTAATAATAATAATAATAATCTTTTATCTTTTATTTGATTCAGTCATTGGACTAAAGCCAAGCTGGGGCACTGCTTTGTACAATTTGTAGTTGAATGAATTGATCCTAGAATGAAATGATCCTAGAATGAAATGATCCTAGAATGAATTGATCCTAGAATTTGTAGTTGAATGAATTGATCCTAGAATTTGTAGTTGAATGAATTGATCCTTTGTTATTAAGCCTGGTACTTATTCTATCAATCTTTTACACCAAACTACTACCAGAAAGAAGAATTAAGAGGAAATGTTGATAACTTCGGGCCAATAGCCTGTCTGCCCATCATGTAAAAGCTGTTAACTGGAATACTGGCATGTGAAATGTATGTGTTCATGGACCACAATAATATCTAACTGGAAGAGCAAAAAGGAGGAAAACACAGATGTAGAGAAATCAAAGACCAATTATTCATAGATCAGACAGTACTAAAAGAACAGAAAAAGTGCAAAACAAACTTGTGGATAGACTACCAGAAACCATATGATATGGTTCCTCATTTGTGGATTCTGGATTGCTTGAAAAGTTTGGAATGGTACACAATATCATGAATAAATAGACCATGGAACTCATATCGGAGAAGAAAAGCTAAGGAGAAAGCTTGTCATCTTTGCTTTTTGTAGTGTGTATGATAGCAATGACTTTGATTTTGAGAAACGTGAAAGTTTGGTATGTGTTCAAGGAAAGAAAAGTTAAGATCAATCATCTTTTTATGGACGACCTGAAATTCTATGGGAAAGATGAAAACCAGCTTAATTCACTGACTCAAATCATGCATTGCTTTGGCATGAACATTAGAATCGAATTTGGACTGTAAAAGTGAGGTGTGTTGATTCTAAAAAGAGATAAAACCCAACAAGTGGATGATGTGAAGTTGCTCGTAGGAGAGGTAATGAAGAGAATACACGAAGAATGATACAGGTATCTAGCATACTGGAAATAAGCAAATTCATGGAAAGCCAAATGAGGAAGATATTGTCTCAAGGAGTATAAATATTACAGTGATAAATCCATGGGCAATTGTTCTCTTGAGATATGGAGCAAGAATGCTGAAATGGCAAAAAGAGGAGCAACAATTCTTGGATTAGAAAACAAGGAAACTGCTGATAAACAGTGCATTCCACTCAAAAAAGGATGTTGACTGGCCACAGCTTATGAGAAAGAAAGGAGGATAGGAACTGATAAGCTGTGAGGACAAGTTGTATTCAGAGAGAGGAAGACAATATTGCTTGGTATATAAAGAATGCAAAAGAAGCATTACTTATACAAATGAGGAAGGCAAGTCTATTACATTTGGAAAGCATTCAGGATAAGATGAAATTACAAAATAAAAACAGAAATGAAGAAGGAAAGCAGTTGGAAGAACAAGAGGATTCATGGTCACTTCTTGAGAGAAATACCAAAAAACATAGTCCCAGACAAAAGATGGTTGTGGTTGGAAAAGAGCAATCCGAAAAGGAGGCCTTAATAAGGTGCAGCAGTAAGAACCAATTACATCAAGCTCAAAATTGGCCACTCAGTAGAATCAGACAAATGCAGAATGTGTGTTCAAGCTTTTACATCTTTTTTATTGGCATCTTTTCTCTTTATGATCACTCTGGATTATATCCTCAAGACATCACTTGACAGCCTAAACAACTTTGGTTTACACCCACAAAAAGAAGACTGATTGGACATCCTGCTCAAAAAAAAAAATAACTTAATAATAGTAATAATAATAAAAAAATAATAGTGGTGGGGATGATTTCTTTTATTGGCCATAAGAGTTCAAGATATTGATGACTACATCAAAAGCTGAGATACAATACACCAGAAAGTGGAGTTTAAAATTGATCAAAAGGGGAAACAACAACAAGGATATAACAAAGGATATAAAAATAGAATTTATAAAAATAAAGAAAAATATCCAGAATCCCCAACAGCAGACAAGTCCACCTACAGTAATTGCTCTACTGTCTTCAGGGTATCAGAAGTGTTCTCCTCCAGTTTCTTTGAGACAAATCTGAAGAGCTTGTCTTGAACAGTTAATGTTCCCCTGTAGTACTGTCATGCCAATGACCTTTGGAAGTTGTTTATGGTCTTCAACCTGAAAGTCCCTCAAAAGAGACCACTCAGACTGTTCTTGTTGATGCTCAGAGCCAATCCCAGGCTATTGTCACTCATACCCTCAACTAATATCCTATTGAAATCTTGAGTTGTTTTCCCATTAACTGCTTTGTCCAGCTAGTAATATGATTCAATGCCTGGCAACATTCTAGATGCTGAACACTCAATTTTGGTCTATGCTTGAGCCATGACTGTAGCTCAGTCAAGATGAGCTACAAAAAAACATGTTGCATAAAAGATGCCTAAACTAGTTTACCATTGTCATTGTTGACACCATTGCAACAATCTAGATATTTCTGCAAGGGTATCAGCCTCCGTGCATGCTAACCCATCATAAAGTATGGCATCCCAAGACCACCATGGAGTGGGTGTTGACAACAAACAGATTTTCTGGCCAGTGGAGTCTGACCATTCTATAAGAATCAGAAAAGCTAGTGCTCCAATCTGATTAGCACTTCCTTGGGACAAGGTTTAATGGTCAGACAGTAGTACACCATCAAAGCAATGTATGCATTCACTACTTCCATCTGGGTATTCAGAGACAGCTTCTCAGCCCATTTCTGTGTGAGATTGGTTACCCAGTTCATGACTTCGCCTCAGTTCCTAACCACATGAAAGTTCAAACCAGACTCAAGCAATTTCCTCAAGCCCTCAATCCTGTAACAGAAACCACCACTGGTCAGCGTGGACATGGTTCTCCAAAAGGCTAGATTTAAACTCACTCATTTGTCTCGGTTCATGTGTGTTCCTATGCATGCCTGACATTCTTTCAGTATAATGCTGATTGTTTTTATATCCAAAGTGTGATGCTGTCTGTGTATCCAGACATGGCTCTAATTCTTCCTACTATACTGACAGGGTCTAATATTTTTGTTTGAGGGGGTTAGTCAATTACATTACCCCCCACCCAGTACTTGACTGGTACTTATTTTATTTGACTTTCAAAGTATAAAAGGCAAAGTCAATCTCAGTGGAATTTGAACTCAGAATGTAAAACTAGAAGAAATGCTGTTAAGTATTTAAGTATTTTGTCCACCATGCTAACAGTTCTGCCAACTTGCCAGAATTGTTAGCAGGTGAAATAGCAATATTAAATGAACTAATTTGTGGAAACAATGTAAGATCCAGAAAAGAAAGAAAGATGAAAAGAAAATATAGATTTTCATCAAGTGAAAAACTGCTTTCAACAAAAGAAACATTGCAACAAAAAGTCCATTCAAAAATCTCAAATAATATAAAGATTTGAGAAGAGAAACAAGTTTTACAAGCAAACTAAGCCATTCACATCCAATGTAAAAATATTCTATAGAGAAATAGGGAAGGAAAAACTAAATGCTGAAGATCCCCTCCCATAGAAGTTGAAAATGTTTGGAAAAATATTTGGAATGATGAAAAGGCATACAATGAAAACGTAGAGTGGATTACATGCACAGAAGTATCCTACTAAAATTTACCAGAACAAGCATGACAAGACATCACAATAGCAGACCTAAGGATGACAGTCATGAAGGCTCATTAGTGAAAATCTGGTAAAGATAGGGTGCCAAATTTTTGGCTTGCATCACTCCTGTTTGCACATGTAAAGTTAGTTCAGCTATTCAATGAGATTATGAGAGATCCTAAGAAAACAACTAATTGGTTAGCAAGTGGTATTACTTACATACTTCCAAAGAATAATGAAACCAAATTTTCCCAAAACCATTGGCTCATAACCTGTCTATATACCATGTATAAAATTTTAACACCTATCCCCATGGAGAAAACATATGTTTTTATGGAACATAATGATATTTTCCCCACTGAACTGGCCAAATACCTTGAAACATCTGATGACTGGATGTTAAAACTCGTTGTAAACTACATAAGAAGATTCATTCTGTCATGAAGGAGAGCAAAAAATTTGCTAGTGAGTTCATGAACAGCATAATGGAAGTGCAGCAATTGTTGTTACAAGGAAGGTGAAATCAATGGCAAAGCAAAAAGCGTTTGAACAATTGGGTGATGTATGAGAACAAAAATCTCTGAATGGCAAATATGAGGCCCGTACAAACAAGCTGATGTAGACCGGAAGCACACCCATTAGTGGCTATGGACCTCAGGACTAAAGGCAGAGAGTGATGGCTTTATCTTAGCTATTCAAAATCAGAGCTTACTGACCCAGAACTACCAAGCTGATGCGATAAAAAATGGAGTAGACCCAAACTGCTGATACTGCAATGACAAGATTTAATCAGTGGACCACCTAATCTCTGGGTGTAAAGTTTTAGCACAATGGATTAGAAATCAAGACATGACAGAGTTGGTCAATATCTACATTGGTTACTATGTTGGCATTACAAAATCAAGACTGCTGACAAATGGTACAAGCACCACCGTGAGGCTGTAACTGAAGGAGAAAATGTAATGATTCTTTGGGACTTTTCAGTACATACAGACTGAGTCATCAAAGCTAACATACCAGATATTATTATGAAAGACCAAAACAATAAAATTTGTTTATTGATTGACATGAGCATACCTTGTGATCATAATATCTCAGCAAAAGAATTTGAATAGCTCAGAAAAAATAAAGACTTGCTGATTGAAACTGAAAAATGTGGCATCTCAAGAGGGTTACAATACCTGTGATTGGAGAAGCACTTACAATGATCAAAAAAAGTTACTGAAAAATATTTGAGGATGATCCCTGGCTTAGCATCCATGCAGGACATGCAAAAGATTGTCTTAACTGGCACGTCACATGTATTGAGAAGAGCACTGTCACTATGAATTTTCTTTCCTTTCCCCCTTTATATTCTTTGTTACCTTTTCCATTTTTTCCATTTTTCCTTTTTCTCTCTGCCTTTCTTCCCCTTCTTTTTCTATCAAATGACTGTAAATCTAGTGTGTTTATTTTGATAACCTACCAATGTATACAGTGATTTTCTTTGCCCTAGGTGTTGGGAAGACATTCAGCAAGAAATGGAAACAAAATTGAAAGAAGAAAACAATGATGATAATAATAATAATAGTAATAATAATAATAATAGTAATAATAATAATAATAATAATAATAATAATGATAATAATAATAATGATAACAACAATAACAACATTTTGATCTGCAACACAAACTTCAGGAAGCCAGTCAGCCACCTGACAACCTACCAATCAGGTGCCTGTGCTAGCCAAATCGATTACGTTTTCACCAAACAGTGGGATGCATGGTTGCTCCTAAATACGAAGACCCTCTCTGGTGAAGAATGTACCCACCAGAATAGACTAGTCATTAGTGACTTTAGACTCCAGGCCAGAATTTATGCCAAGAAGTAAACCAATCTGGAAAAGAAGGATTTGGAAGCTTAAGGATTCTTCATATGGTCAGAAATTTAGGGACATCCTAATTGAGAAATTCGATGAAAGGGAGGCGGAGCTACAGACTTATGAAATAGAGGGCAACTGGGAATTCCTGAGGGACAACTTGCTGGGTGCCACAGACCAAATCTGTGGTTGGTGCAAAGTCCCATCCAGACCTAGGGTAACGTGATGGTGAAACGATGTAGTAGACAGGGATATTAGAGCTAAGAAACTGGCCTGGAAGAATGGTTGTTGCAGGGTACTGTATCAGATTGCCAGAAGGGATGCTAGGAGACAAGTATATCTAGCCAGCAGAAAAGAAGAAGTTTGCCTATGTTCAGCAACACGAGGACCAAAGGACTGAAGTGTTTTGAATTGCAAGACAGTGTGTGAGAGAAAATCGTGATGTCATAGAAGAGAGATATGTCTATATGGATGATGGTGCACTTGCATGTAATGATTCCACAAAGAAAGAGGCTTGGAAATGCCATTATGAAAGACTGTTGAACATAGAGAATGAGTGGGAAGAGGAGAGTCTGCTAAATGTTGACCCAACTGAGGGACCAGCTACCCGAATTAATAGTTTCATGGTAGATAAAGCAATTAAGGATATGAAGACAGGGAAAGCCCCTGGCCCATCAGAAATCTCTGCTGAGATACTTAAAATATCTGGCAGTGTGGGTTATGGTCTAGTCACTCGTATTGTAAGTCAGGTGGTTCATGAAGGAGTCATACCCAATGACTGCTACAAAAGTAAAGGTGATGCCTTAGATAGAAATAATTAAAGAGGTATCAAATTGTTGGATCAGGTGATGAAAATGACGGAGAGAGTCATATTCCAACTAATTAGGGAGAGAGTTAGGTTAGATGAGATGCAGTTTGATTTTGTGCCTGGGAGAAGCACCATTGATGCTATATTTCTGGTAAGACAGCTGCAAGAGAAATACATAGCCAAAGATAAACCTCTGTACTTGACCTTTGTTGACTTGGAGAAAGCCCCCAATCAGGAGGTCAATGTGGAAACTAGGGATAGATGAGTGGTTGGTGAGAACTGTACAAGCCTCGTACAGGGATGCTACCAGTAAGGTGGGGGTTGGCAATGAGTACAGCAAAGAATTCAGGGTACAAGTAGGGGTTCACCAATGATCGGTGCTCAGCCCCCTCTTGTTCGTCATAGTCCTCCAGGCAATAACAGAGGAGTTCAAGACAGGCTACCCCTTGGGGCTGATGATCTTGCTCTTATAGCTGAATTACTACCTGAACTAGAGAAGAAGTTACAGATATGGAAGCAAGGTCTAGAATCAAAGGGCCCTTGAGTTAACCTAGCAAAAACCAAAGTCATAGTAAGTAGGAAGGCAGACAAATCACAAATCCCTTGAGGTAAATGGCCTTGCTCAATCTGTAGAAAAGGTGTACATAGAAACTCTATAAGATGCACCCAGTGTAAGCCTTGGGCACATAAAAGGTGCAGCAATATCAGAGGAAGGTTAACAGGGAAAACAGCTTTTGTATGTAGAAGATGTACAGGTACAATAAATACTGAAAATGGGCAGAAAACAGACTCCATCAACTGCCAGGGTAGCAAACTAGAGGTAGTAGATTGCTTCTGTTGGTGACCAAGTTAGTAGTGGAGGTGGATGCTCCAAGAGCATAGCTGTGAGAATAAGATTAGAATGGGTGAAGTTCAGAGAGCTCCTACCTTGCTAGCAACAAACGCTCGCTCTCTCAGAGTGAAAAGCAAATCGTTTGATGCTGTGTGTGAATAGCTATGCTGCATGGCAGTGAAACATGGGCTGTGATTCCTGGGGACATGCATAGGCTTGAAAGAGATGAAGCCAGTATGCTTCGCTGGACATGCGGTGTCAGTGTGCATGTTCTACAGAGCGTAAGCATCTTGAGAGAAAAGTTAGGTATAAGAGGCATCAAATGTGTGCAAGAGAGACGACTGTGCTGGGATGGTCATGTGATGTGTATGGACAAGAACAGATGTGCCTGTGGTAGAGGTAGACCCAGGAAGATATGGACTGAAGTGGTGTTCAAACTTTGAGCCTCACAGAGGCAATGACTAGTGACTGAGACCTTTGGCGATGTGCTGTGCTTGAAAGGACCTGTCAAGCCAAGTGTACCTGTGATGGTGGCATGTAAAGAACACCTTTTGAGCATTGGGCATCACGGAGGCAAAGTGACTGAGTTCCTTTCAAGTGTTGAGCCTCATGGAGGCAATGACTGAGACCTTTGGTATTATGTTGTGCTTGAGAAGAAGACCCATGAAGCTAAGCAAAAGTGTAGTCATGGCAGATACCAGTGACACGCAAACTGGCACCTGTACCAGTGGTATGTAAAACCAGCCTGGTGTCACGCAAATGTTGTCCATGCCACTGGCACGTAAAAGCACCCATTACACTCTCAGTGTGGTTGGTGTCAGGAAGGGCATCCAATCATAGAAAAGCATGCCAAATCAGACTGGAGCCTGGCACAGCCTTCCAGCGTACCAGCCCAGTCAAACCATCTGACCCATGCCAGCATGGACAATGGATGTTAAACAATGATGATGATGATGATGAATAACAATGAGGATGACGACCTTAAATTTTGGCACAAGGCCATCAATTTCTGGGGATGGGGTAACTCCAAAAGGATGAAAGGCAAAATCAGCCTCGATGGAATTTAGACTCAGACGGTATAGATGGACAAAATGTTGCTAGGCATTTTGTCCAGTGTAGTACTGATTCTGCCAGATTGTCACCTTAATAATAATGATGATGATAATTTACCCTGATGCAATGCCAGGCACTGACTCTCATGGCTTCTGATTTTAACTGATTGGAAGTGTTATCATGTACATTGTTCTGTCTTGGTGTAAAAGATGGGCTACAGCAAATATTCTGCTCAATACCACAGATTTGCTTGTCAGTTGCTTGACATTAACCAGTTAAACATGTCCGTTGGTGGCTGATGATATGTGCATCTCTGATCACAAGCAGAAGTATTGGGGGAGCATCATAGCCATGTGTTGAGCAGAATTCTTTGGGGCTTGAATAATTCACCTCTGGAAACATAGGTGTTTCATTCAACATCCTTAAACAACCCTTATTCAGGGATTTTTGAGCAGGATGGGCTACTCGACCTGAAGAAAGTTCTAACTAGACCCCATTTGCAAGGTCAAGTGCTGTTTATCTTGATATAAGATTACCATGTTGCGCACATATGGTTGTAACGCATGTGCCTGGTATACCCTTATCAGACATGTAGTCATGATGGGTATACTGGGTTTTGTATATTTGTACCCCAGTGTCACTTTGATGGCATGTGCTGCTCTCTCACTCAATAATAATAATAATAATTCTGCTAGATTGCCTCAGCAGGGGTGATTGGGAAAGTTGATTGTGACATGGTTTGAAAAATAACTGTTTCTAACATAGGCACAAGGTCCTAAATTTGTTCACATCTCTGCTGGATTGGAACTGACTTGAGGTTAAGAATAACAGAGGGCATAAAGTAGTCTTAGATACATTACATAATATAATGTTTATATGCATTCTCCATGGTGACAGCACCTCGATGCTGCAAGAGAAAGACATCACAGTGCAATATCCACATCAATCCAGTGATGTCAGTGCTTGTGACTTTGCAGTCCAAAGCTGGGACCATACAGGTTCCTATAGATGTCACAACGATAATCTGTTGACTGGATTGAGGTGGACATTGCACTGTGATGTCTTTCTCTTGCAGCATCGAGGTGCTGTCACCATGGAGAATGCATATAAACATTATATTATGTAATGTATCTAAGACTATTTTATATGTCCTCTGTTGTTCTTAACCTCAAGTCAGTTCCAATCCAGCAGATATGTGAAAAAATTCAGGATCTTATGCATATGTTAGAAACAGTTATTTTTCAAACCATGTCACAATCAGCTTTTCAAATCACCTCTGCTGGGGCAATCTAGCAGAATTATTATCATTGGACATTGACAGACTAACAACAACACATCTTCCACTAGTTGCATATCCTTGACATTTTATACACTTCATCTGCCATCTATGATCATTACAACTATTACATAATTCTGAAACCCCAGAAACAGTTGTCAAACTTAAAATACCTTGCATTCTCCCATTAGTTTTCTGTATATTTTGTATTCCATGTAAATTTATTTTGTAAATATATAAATATTTTAGTGTTTATTGTACCTGTGCATATAGATATTAATCATCATCATCATCATTTAACACCCATCATCCATGCTTGTCAACTGTCCTATCCATGCATGCATGGAAGATGGATGTTAAACAATGATAATGATGATGATGATAAATATTTATATGTACAAGTACAATAAACACTAGAAATGTACAGAAAATAGACTCCATCAACTGTCAGGGGGTAAGCTAGAGGTAGTTGATAGATTCTGTTATCTAGGTGACCAACTCAGTAGCACAGGTATATGTTCGAAGTGCATAGTTGTGAGAATAAGAATAGGGTGGACAAAGTTCAGAGAATTTCTACCTCTGTTGGCAACAAACGGCCTCTCTCTCAGAGTGAAAGACAGACTGTATGATGCCTGTGTGTGAACAGCTATGCTACATGGCAGTGAAACATGGGTTGTAACTCATGAGGACTTGTGTAGGCTTGAAAGAAATGAAACTAGTATGCTTTGCTGGATGTGCAATGTCAGTGCGCATGTAAGCAGCTTGAGAGAGAAGTTAGGCATAAGAGGCATCAGATGTGGTGTGCAAAAGAGACAACTGCACTGGTATGGTCATACGATGCGTATGAATGAAAACAGCTGTATAAAGAAGTGCTGATCTCTAACTATGGGGGGGGGGGAGTTGTGGAAGAGGTAGACTCAGGAAGACATGGGATGAGGTGGTGAAGTATGATCTTTAAACATTAGGCCTCATAGATGCAATGACTTGTGACCAAGACCTTTGGTGATATGCTGTGCTTGAGAAGACCTGTTAAGCCAAGTGAAATAATAGTCATGGCTGATGCTAGTGTCACATAACTGGCACCAATGCCAGTGGCACATAAAAAGCATCTTTTGAGCTTTGGGCCTCACGGAGAAATGTCACATAACTAGCACCTGTGTCGGTGTCGTGCAACTAGAATCTGTGCCAATGGCATGTAAAAAGCACAGAGGCAATGACCTTTGGCAATATGCTGTGCTTGAGTAGAAGACTTAAGCCAAGTGAAGTCATAGTTGTGACAGATACTGGTGTCTTGTTGGTGGCATGTAAAAGCACCCATTACACTCTTGGAGTGGTTGGCATTAGGAAGGGCATCCAGCCGTAAAAACCCTGCCAAATCAGACTGGAGTCTGGTGCAGCCCCTCAGCTTACCAGCCCTGGTCAAATGGTCCAACTCATGCCAACATGGACAACAGATGTTAAATGATGATGCCTATACATGAGTTTTCATCTGAATATTTTTCAGTATTTGTTTTTTTCTATATAGTCCTATATATATTTACATGAGTATATGATTGTACGTATATTATGTATATCAAGCACAAGCCTGTTTATCTGCATCACTATCTTCATATCAGCTCATCTGGATTCCTCTTATAGCCACTCTTTATTCCGCAGACTTAGTTCTTGATGAAGACTTTGGAGCATTACTATGTGTTTTGTATATTGAGTATCTCTGGATCTCACCCATATATATATATATATATATATATATATTTATATATATTACGGAGATGCACTTGCATAGCAAGTGACCTGATCTGAGATCGTGTGCTGGAACGAAAACAATTGCAGCGTGGAAGGTGTTTATAAGCCATTTAAAATAACACACAAAAGCCGTCAGATTCACTTCAACATTTAAATTTAATTTGTCAAAATATTTTCGTCGCTTTGAGACCGCGACCTGTTCACTGACAAAA
>NC_069008.1:10087080-10087794 GCF_001194135.2 Octopus bimaculoides | reverse complement strand
TATATATATATATATATATTTATATATGTATTATAAATATTGATCTTATGAGAATGAGTGCTCAACACCACATTGGTGGATAAAGATTCTTTATTTGTGTATTAAGGTTACTATTTGGTTTCATGTTAAGGAAATTCTCAACAATTATTAAAGCCAATCATTTTGAAACATTGATGTTTGTCTCCATTAATCCCAAATGGAGACAAACACCAATTTTTCTCTATGATTGGCTTGAATAATTGGTGAAAATTTTGTTAGCATGAAACCAATGCTAGCCTTAATACACAAATAAAATATATTTATATTATTTATACAGTCAATGGAATAAGAGTGAAAAACAGTTGTGTGCAGGCTGGGAGAGGTAGCGGAAAGAGCCTCTAGCTAGTTGTGGAGTAAGAGAGAGGAGTTAAGCTGGTAGCCTGGAGGAGATTATGAGCAGTGATTTGGCCACTTCTACTGATCCACCATTAGGTGGATGTTACGGTCTATGTCTGTCTGTCTGTCTATTTATCTATCTATCTATCTATCTATCTATCTATCTATATATATATATATATATATATATATCATCATAATCATCATCATCATCATCATCATCGTTTAACGTCCGTTTTCCATGCAAGCATGGGTTGGACGATTTGACTGAGGACTGGTGGACCAGGAGTCAACACCAGGCTCCAATCTGATTTGGAAGAGTTTCTACAGCTGGATGCC
>NC_069008.1:10083147-10086584 GCF_001194135.2 Octopus bimaculoides | reverse complement strand
TATATATATATATATATATATTCTTTTACTCTTTTACTTGTTTCAGTCATTTGATTTCAGCAATGCTGGAGCACCACCTTTGGTCGAACAAATCAACCCCAGGACTTATTCTTTGTAAGCCTAGTACTTATTCTATCAGTCTCTTTTCTTGAACTGCTAAGTTACAGGGATGTAAACACACAAACATCGGTTGTCAGGTGATGGTGGGGTACAAACACAGACACACAAAAATACATATATACATATATACAATGGGCTTCTTTCACTTCCCATCTCCCAAATCCACTCACAGCCCGAGGCTATAGTAGAAGACATGTGCCCAAGGTGCCACACAGTGGGACTGAACCCACAACCATGTGGTTGGAAGCAAGCTTCTTACCACACAGCCACTCCTACACCTATATGTATATATATATATATACACATACATACATATATATACATATATATATACACACACACACATATATATGTATATATATACATACATACACACACACACACACACACACATATATATATATACATACATTTATATATATATATATATAGATAGATAGATATATACACACGTTATATTTTTAAGAAATATTCTATTCTAAGAAAAATTATAATCCCTCTAAATACCTAGCACTCACTATAGCTGTACCACGTCATCATCCTGGACATTTGCAGTCCTGTGTGAATTCACAACATCCCCAATGATTGCTAGTGCTCAAATTAAGGATTACCACTCTGTTGATTCTGTAATCAACATTTTCAGTTCCTCGTGTTCACATAAAGATACACATTTAATACACATTTTATGTGAGTAAATATATTACAGCCTGCCCCTCCCCCACCAACTAGAAAACCTTTGATCATTTGTTTGCTGGATCAGAGTTGAAATAAGGCTAAACAAAAACAACCATTTCATGGAATGATCCAATGAGGGACCCTCTAAAAGTTGCTCATTCCGCTAGAAATAACAGTAAAATCTTTCTTTCATATCACCTTCACATTACAAAAAATGTGGAAGGTTACATGAAAATGCTGCCCTAGATATGCTATGCTTGAATGAAAAAGTTTACAGCTAGAACATCTATGGCTACAAATAAATCCACTGGATCAGGGCTACCCTGGGGTCTAAACAGCACTAGCACTTCCATCGGCAACAACAACAACAAAGAAGGACACATTAGATAATGTTCTCCTAGATACACTATAGCTAAATAAAAGACTGACAGTCACAACTACAGTACTGACCTGGTGTTAAGAAAGACAAGGAATAACAATATATTATTGTCCAAATGACAGGCAGGTGGTCCTAGTTGGAAATTTTTTGATCATACTTCTGTTAGTACAGAACTGCCATGGGGCTAAACAACAGAGGATAAGTGCATAAGATAATATAGTCCAATATACCGTTGATCGTAGGTCGATTAAATCAAATCTAACACAATGTTAAAAAAATAAGGAAAGATACATTAGATAATTTAGTCATTATCTTTTATCTTTATCTTTTACTTATATCAGTTCTTTGACTGCAGCCATGTTGGGGCACTGTCTTCAAGTGTTTTAGTTGAAGAAATCAACCCCAGGACTTATTTCTAAAGCCTAGTGCTTATTCTATCAGTCTCTTTTGCTGAACCACTAATTTACAGGGATGCAAATACCAACAATAGTTGTCTAGTGGTGATGGTGGGGAAGAACACAGACATGAAGACACACATTAGTAGATGTATAGATATGCACAACAGGCTTCTTTCAGTTTTCATCTACCAAATTCCCTCACAAAGCTTTGGTAGGCCTGAGGCTATAGTAGAGGACTCTTGCCCAAGGTGCATGCAGTGGGACTGAACTTGAAACCATGCAATTGGGAAGCAAGCTTCTTATCACACAGCCATGCCTGTGCCTATATCTTAATAAAAGTTGTGAGTATCAGGGCGAGTGGAACCCCTTTTTATACATTTATCTGCTGAATTGATACTGGCCTGGGGCTACATATGTATAGCATGGAGAAGGCAAGCCACTGGATTTGGATGTACATTCTCCTCTGATGACCTCATAAACTTGCGCTAGCGTCTGGTATGCAGAGCTTTCAACTGGTAGCACTTGCATCTGCAAGTTGTGTGCAAGAAGTAACAAATAAATATATATATATATATATATATATATATATATATATATACAGAGAGAGAGAGGGAGAGAGAAGTTATGAGAGGTAATGGTGTCAATAAGACCCCAAAGATGTCAGGTAATGCTAAGTAAGTGCTAATCCCTGTTCAATTAATAGAAGAAAAGAAAATGGAGAGTTGAAAGTTAATAATTATTTAATCTTAAATTGATAATTCTTACTTCCTACAGCTGTTTCCATTTGTGCACATTAAATAAATTACAAATTTAAATTTGCATTTATAAGATATGAACAAAATATCATCAGGGAAAAAGATATACTGTAAAAGATTACATGTTGACCTCTTAGTTCTGATATATATGCATGGAAAATCCTGGAGGTGTTGGCACCAAACTTTGACATCAAGAGGTATACTATCTCCCAAATTGGACATCACTGCACTGTTCCAAAAGTCCCAGCTATTCTCTCTAGAGTGAGGACAATGTACTGTAGTAACTTGGGATTCAAGGGCTGACAGCTATCTAATGCCTTGCCAAAATATCTGAGGTATCTTCATGTTGTAGAGGTAGATGTTTTCAAGAAACAACTTAATCTCCTGCTGTCCAAGGTCCCAAATGAACCTATATAACAAGAAACTCAAAAGAGGGCAGCAGTGTTGAACTTCCTTTTTCAGCAAAGGCCAATCACACAGGAACGCTCACTGAAAGCATGATTACACTGGCAGTGCTCCAGTATGGCTACAAAGGAAAGAATGTATATAATATATATCATATTTTATATGTGTGTGCATGTAACATTATATATGTGTGTGTGTGTGTGCACTCGCGCATGTGTATATATATATTATATATATATGTATGTATATATTATGTCATATCATAGATATGTGTGTATGTGTATAATATTATATAATTTTTATAGAAGTCAACCATCCTACCCATACGAGCATGGAAGACAGACTTTAAATGATGATAATGATAGATTTCTGCGGGACAACCTGTTGAAAGCCACCGACCAGATTTGTGGGTGGTGTAAGGTCCCCTCCCAACCCAGAGTAACGTGGTGGTGGAACAAGGAGGTAGACAGGGCTATTAGACAAAAGAAACAGGCTTGGAAGGACTGGAAGAACGGTGGTAGCAGGGAATTGTACCAATGTGCCAGAAGGGAGGCTAGGCGACAGGTTTATTTAGCCAGAGGGGAAGCAGATAAGGAAAGATTTGCCAATGTTCTGCGCCGTGAGGACCAAAGACTCGAGGTATTTCGTGTTGCAAGACAGTGTAGGAGAGAGAATAGTGATGTTGTAGGAGAGAAATGTGTTCGC
>NC_069008.1:10068845-10080108 GCF_001194135.2 Octopus bimaculoides | reverse complement strand
TATATATATATATATATATATATATATATATGTATATACATGTATATATGCACATATATATACACATATGTATACACACACACACACACACATATATATATGCAGGAGTGACTGTGTGGTAAGTTGCTTGCTTACCAACCACATTTCACTGTGTGGCACCTTGGACAAGTGTCTTCTACTGTAGACTCAGGCCGGCCAAAGCCTTGTGAATGGATTTGGTTGATGGAAACTGAAAGAAGCCTAGAGAGAGAGAGAGAGAGAGATACATGTGTATGCTGTGTGTCTGTGTTTGTCCCCTCACCATCACTTAACAACTGATGTTGGGGTGTTTACATTCCTGTGACTTAGTGGTTCGGTAAAAGAGACCGATAGAACAAGTATTAGGCTTACAAAGAATAAATCCCGGGGTCAATTTATTCGACTAAAGGTGGTGCTCCAGCATGACCACAGTCAAATGACTGAAACAAATAAAAGAATATATATATGCACACACACATTACTACATATATCAACTTTTGGTGGTGCAGTGGTTTTGGTGCATTAGTGGTGGTGTTGGTGCATTGGTGGTGATGGTTGTTGTGGTGGTAATAGTGCAATGGTGATCCTCTTTCTCTACACACCCTTCTCTGCCTCTTCCTCCTCCTGCTTCTCTTCCTGTCTTCACCACATCAAAGCATTCCTCTCCACCCTTCCCTCTCCCATTGATGGAGTGAAGTCAGGTGACTCACCCAGGTATGTGTCATAACATGTCAGCAATACCATTAATGTATCACACATTGAAGTAATAATTATTCACACACACACACACGTACACACACACAGACACGTACACACACACACGCGTTTACATACATAATCATTCATGCATACATACATTTAAAGATATACATATGTACACAAAAACAAATTTACACACACACACATATGTATATATATACAAAGATTGATATGCATACATAAACACATGCATACATATGGATATATAACCATATCTACACACATACATAAATGCATGCAAACATATACACATACATAGTACATAGGCACACATGCACACACACAAACATTTACATACATAATCATTGATGCATACATGCTTTCATAGATATACATATGTACACACATACACAAATTCACACATATATATAGATGAATATACATATGCAAACACATGCATACATACATATGGATATATGGACAGATCGACATACATACATAAATACATGCAAACATATACGAATAAATAGTCACACAAGTACACATGCACACATACATGCATACGTATGTATGCATGTAAAGCAAGCATGCACACATGTACACATATGCGCAAATATATATATACACATGCATAAATTTTGCCTTTCACTGATTTATACTATCATGCACACATCATCATATATGAATGCATACACATACAAAGAAACACAGTTTTCTGATATATAGTAATGCAACCATGTACACACAGACACACATACAACTGTTATATCTAAAAAAAATACACACACACACCGAGTATTATAACATACATATACACAACATTATTATGCACACACACACACAGAGTATTGTCATGCATACACTTACACAACACACTGTACATTATCATGTATGCATGCATACACACATACTGCTCATATGCAAATGGACACACACACACTCACACATGGCTGATACATATCTTTTATCTGTTTCAGTTATTAGATTGTGGCTGTGCTGGGATACCACCTTCAAGAATATTTTTAGTCGAATGAATCAACCCCTGTACTTATTTTATTTTTTAAAGCCTGCTACTTATTCTATTGGTCTCTTTGCTGAACCGTTAAGTTACCGTCATGTAAACAAACCAACACCAATTGTCAAGTGGTGATGGGGGAACAAACACAGACACAAAAACACACACATACACATAGATACATACACACACACACTAGGCTTCTTTTAGTTTCTGTATGTCAAATCCACCCACAAGGCATTGGTTGAACTGAGGCTATAGTAGAAGACACTTGCCCAAGGTGCAACATAGTAGGACTGAATCCAAAACCATGTAGTTAGGAAGCAAGCTCCTTACTAAACAACCACACCTGTAAAACAATGTATACAAAAATGCATGCAGGCACAGACACAGACACAGACAACCACATGCACAGACACAATCATTTTCATGTGTATGAACATGCATCACTGTATGTGAAAAAAACCCAGCATATGCAGGGGTTGGACAAAATAATGGAAACACCTAGCATCATAACATCATAATTTTGAAATATCTATAAAACCGTCAAAAGCTTGTTTATTTTTATGTTTTTTGATTTATTATTAGTGTTGCTTAATATGTTTTGCTAAAATTGCTGTTTCTTTTCAGATATCATCAGAAAAAGGTAATTAAAATTCATTAAAATGACAGATCTATTGGACTTTCAAAGGGGCCAAATTGTTGGTGCTCATATGGCAGGTGCTAGCGTAATGAAAATAGCCGAAATATTTAGTATATTAACAAGTACTGTCCTGAAAGTAATGACAGCCTTTGAGAAAAAGGGTAAAACCTCCTCATTGAAACAAAACTCCAGAAGAAAAGCAAAACTTTCAGATTGGGACCATCGGACTCTTATGCGAATTGTTAGAAAGGATCACAAAAGTACAGCTCCAAAAATTACTGTAGAGCTTAATGACCACCTCGGGAACCCAGTTTCAACAAAAACTGTTTGCTGGGAGCTGCACAAAGCTGGATTTCATGGGAGGGCTGCAATGATAAAAACCACTTTCAAAAACAAATGTTGCAAAGCATTTATAGTGGAGTAAAAACCTACAGAATTGGTCCCCAGAGCAGTAGAAGAATGTTATTTCCTCAGATGACTCATCCATTACCTCATTTCTGACCACTGGCCGAGTATACGTATGGAGACAGCCAAAAGAGGCATTTGACCCAGACTGCCTTCTTCCAACTGTTAAATATGGAGGAGGATCTGTGATGATCTGGGGGACTATATCTTGGAAATCTGCTGGCCCAATGGTTTCCTTTCATGGCAGAGTTAATAGTCAAGACTATTCAAGCATTTTATCTGATCAAATTCATCCTATGGTTGTGCAATTGTTTCTGGAGGAAAGCGTGATCTTTCAGGATGATAATGCACCAATTCACACAGCTAAAGTTGTTACTGAATGGCACGAGGAACATTCTAGTGAAGTCGAACATCTTATCTGGTCACCACTGTCCCCAGGTCTCAATATTATTGAACATTTTAGAAAAACAAGTAAGGAACCAGTATCCTCCACCATAATCACTACAAGAACTGGAGACTGTTTTAGCTGAAGAATGAACAGAAATTCCTTTGGAAACAATTCAAATTTTGTACGAGCCCATACTTTATGGAATTCAAGCTGTAATTACTGCCAAAGGCAGTCCTACCCCTATTAAAATTAATTTGTTTGAAAGTTTAAGGTGTTTCCATTATTTTGTCCAACCCCTGTATATGTAAACACATGTGTACATAAAGTCATTCAGTAACATGTTCCAGCTTCTAACCTACAGTCATGCTGTCTCTTCCCCTTTCCTTTTCTATGGCTACTTCAGTGGCCACTGGTCTTCAGAGCTGACTGGATTCATGCCACTCCATTCATTCCCCATACACACATCCACTTACACATATCTTACACATTCACATTCACAGATATTTTCATGCACACATTCATAGATATATTACACATACACACACACACACATAATTATGTAAATATCTACATACATGGGAACAAGCATACATGTACACATATACATATATAAACATTACATGCATACATACTCATAGGTGTCTATATATACATACACATGTACACACACACATATATACACACATGCAGAAGTGCATATGTATGTGTACATTCTATACATGCTTACTCACACAAATATTGACTTATGCAAATTCACACACACACACACACAGTGTCCAGGTGTTGTGACTAAATTTGAGAAGTTTTTATGTCTCCTTTTCTCAGGAACAGCTTGATGTATTGATGAACAATCACCAGTGTTGGAGAGCAGAAAGATTAAAATCTTTAATCTCTCTACTCTCCTACACCGGTGACTGTAGTTGAGAAAAAGTTAGCTGAGATGGAGGACTAGAAGCTATCTGGATACTGGAAAATAGCAAATGTACTATGATGATTTGAGCTGGGTATCAAAAATCCGACATCATGACGGCTGCTCAATCCTCTGTAAAGGCAGTAAGATGTAACATGGACATCTCTGCAATGGAGACTATGATGCTGTGGCCAACAGGAAGGGATACAGCAGGTGTTCTGACTGTGCCTACATGCTAAAATTCATCCCCACATCATTGAGTAGAACCTTATGCTCAATTCAAACAACTATGTCAAAGCTACTGGAGATTGTGGTCAAACTCTAGCTGAAGAGTCATACATGTGACAACAGGATTCAGCTGGAAGGTCATATGTGTAACAACAAGATTCAGCTCCTTGCCATACTTTTGGAAAAAGTCAGAAATTGTTGTTGGAGAATTTTTATGACTTCACTAGTGCCAGTCCCAGTCTCTGGACTCCTAATCCCCCTAGTTGTAATCCCATGAATCACTACATGTGGTGTGCAATTGAGAAAGACATCTACTGCAACACCATAGCTGCACTGGTGGCCAAGATCAAGGAGGTGTTTAAGATATTCCCAGAGACATAGTAAAGAATGGATGCACCAGGTTCCAGAGCCATCTTGAGGCCATGGTGCAAGCTATGGGTGTCTACTTTGAACAAACTGTTATCTCCCAGCCATAATCTAGTTGATATTTTTTAATTTTTTTAAATACTTTTATTTTTGGATGAGCTATTGTGTTTTCTTTTCTTTTTATGCAAACTTTCAAATCTAGTTTAAACACCCTGTACACACACACACACTCACGTAAATACATCTTTTGTATTAGACCAGTAGACCTTGGAGCAGATAAACTATAAATACTGGATTTAAAAAATCCTTGGGTTGAAAAAGTCTTCAGTTTCTTCTCTCTAAAGGGTTTCTTAACTCAATATTTATATGCTATACAACAGTGAGCTGGCAAAATTGTTAAGATGCTGGGCAAAATTCTTAGCAGCAGTTTGTTTGTCCTTACATTCTGAGTTAAAATTCAACTGAGATCGACTTTATTTTCTACTCTTTTGGGATTGATAACTTAAGTACCAGTTGAGCACTGGGATTGATGTAACTGACTTGGCCCCTTCCCCAAAATTGCTTGCCTTGTGCCAAAATTTGAAACCAATATTTATATGCTATTATCTATAGCTTATCTGCTTAAAGATCAATGTTCCAAAAACGTAATTATTCCATGTTATTATTCCAGTTTATAAATTCTTATGATGTCAACAAAATATACAGAGGGTGAGGGGTGTTTGAGGACATTTAATTATAATTATCATCATTTAATTAAAATGTTTTTATTTCTTTCAGATATCCCTTGGATGATAAAATGCCAACACAAGAAATGAAAAGGCATTTAATTGTTGTTGCCACATATATGGAACACAGAGGTTTAGAAATTACTGCCTTGAAATAGTAATTCAATAGAAATAGCAGCCCAGTCTGGCTGAAATGAAATACTACCATAAAAAAATAAACAAAAACACATTAGTTAAGGAGGTTCTCAAATTTTCAAATCATACCTTAAGCTATGTATGTATATGTATACTAGCAGCTAAACCCGGTTTCACCCGGTCTGTTTCGATGATGTGACTGTGATTGTTTTCGATTAGGCATAATCTATAACAGCGTTTCTCAACCTTATCATTTCGTGTCCTGTTTCAATTGGAGCCTCCAGCTGTATGAAGATTTCACCCACTCCTGTCAGAAAATGGCTTCAGGAGTTGTGAAGAGAGAATTTGTACGTAGTCTGTTTGTGAGAGCTATTCTATTGGACGTCTGTCTAATCATTAAAAGATTTATTTAATTATGAACATAGAAAGAAATTATACATTAATTGCAATTTTTGTAAGCAATTTTATCCATAAAAATTTTATTTGCAGAGAGCAGAAATTGAAAGATATATGAAATGGACATGTGTGTGTGTGTGTGTGAGAGAGAGAGAAAGAGGGTAAGAAAGAGAGATAGAGTGAGTGAGTGAATTTGTGTGTCATTGACTCGAAAAACAATTTATATGATAGAAATTGATACATACTTGTTGAAGATTAAAATGTATGTAAGCGTTATTGTTTTCAACGCGTGTATAATCATAGAGAAACTGAAAGACATGAAATGTCCGTTTGTGTGTGTATTTTTGCATTTAGCAGGAGTTGGTTTGTGTTTTATCTCTCGATCAATGGCCGGACAAGTGAAACGGGAAGTCAATCTTTTGAAGTGGGCATCGAATGAAGATACATGGAGAGTTTTATGACTGAACTTCTTTTGAAGTTGTGGTGAGAGGGGAGAATTGATGTGCGTGCGTACGTATGTCTGTGTGTGTGTGAGTGTATATGTTTGATAGGGTGTGCACGACAGAGAGAGTAATGTTGATGGTGTATGTGTATATGAGAGAGAGAGAGAGAGAGAGAAAGAAAGAAAGAAAGAGAGAGAGAGATAACTGAAATTTATCATTCAGTTTATTCATTTATTAATATGTATATGTGTATGAATGGCTTCAGTGACACACACTCACATACATGCACGCACGCAGGTTGTTTTAATCGATTTTGTCTGTAAGTATGGGGGCTAGGAAAAAAATAGAAAGCGCATTCCAATCTATGCACCCGTCTCCACATGTGTGCCATTTTTCATGCGAATCCACCCAGCTGTTTGGCCGTGAACCTCAAGACAAGAAAGAATACAACGGTCGGCCAACTTCAATTTATATTATAGCTGTGTGTGTGTGTGTGTGTGTGTGTGTGTGTGTGTGAAGCAAAGATGCCTAATAGAAATAGTTGCGAAATCTGCCTTGAATTTTACCTAGCTGCCTGATTTTTTTTATTCAATATACAACCACATGTAAGCCAATGAGATTAATCTTAGGAGAAGCAACCGAATCTCCCTCAAATTATAGCTTTACTTGCCTTATGCTTATATGTGAGTGTGTGCATGTGTTTATATGGATGGCACCACATAATACTAAAGATCTTGTCTTCTCCATCTTGAATAAGGACCCAGTACTGCCACAGTCTGGGTTTCAGGGAACCACATCTGTTTAACATCCTACCAAGGAACCTAAGAGATTTGGGAGGTGAAGATATGGACACTTTCAAAAAATATCTGGATAAATTTCTATCTGGAATCTCAGATGAACTCACATCTAGACAGGAGGCTCAAAAAAAGAGCAGCTCCGTCCAAATCGTTTCTTCATCAAAAACAGAAAGGAGACCCAAAACACACTGAAAGGTGGTGTTCCAGCATGGCCCAAGCCTTTGGCTCAAGCCAATAAAAGAATATATCTATATCTATATACTCTTACACACACACACACACACACATATATCTATCTTTTGTTGTGTCTGGGGAGAGACATATTATCTTAATGCCTTATTATCCAACACACTCACCAGTTCGATTTCAACACATTATTTATATTTTTTCTTCCCAAATTTTTGCTGCTTTTGCAACCTTATCAATGGATGTTGACTCTGTCAGCTATTGGAGCTGCATTCTCTTTTGTCTGTTTGAGTGCATGTGTGCTTGTGTATGCACATATGCATGTATGCATGCATGTGTGTATCTATGTATTCTGCATAGTCATGTGTTTGTGTGTGTGTATGTGTGTGTATTTATATGTGTACCTCTGTCTCCTGGTGTGCATGTTTGAGTGTGCTTATGTGTATGGGTTTGTGTGACTATGTACATGCATCTGTTATGTATGGGTTGTGTCTCCATGTGTGTTTTGTGTGTATGCATGTGTGTGTGTCATGTGCTTCTATCTCCTTTTGTGTGTGTGTGCTTGTCTATCTATATTACCTATGTACCTATCTATCTACTTACTTATGTGTCTATCTGTTTACCTAATACCTATATATATGTATATTTGCCTACATATCAGCCTATTAGCAAATGTACCTATATATGTATATTCTGTGGGTATTGGGGTTTCCTACCTCCTATGTGTATTTCCTATTTAGTACAGTGGATATTTCATTTATGGGGACGTACTCCTGTATTTGCCTGAGTGATGGGTCCTTTGGGTGTTTAGATAAAATGGGAATGTCGAGTTGGTCCAGTGTGCCTCCATGTTGGTAGAGTATGGAGGACCGTTTTTTGTCCTTATATTGTCTCAAATGTTCATTTAATCTCTCCACAATACATCTAGAAAGATGTCTCTCCAGTGTATGCTGTGTTCTTGTCTTTACAAGCAACTTATTTTTAAGACTAGTACTTATTCTATTGGTCTCTTTTGCTGAACTAAGTTATGGGGATGTAAACATACCAACTCCGGTTGTCAAGTGGTGATAGGGTGACAAACACAGACATATGCACATAGATACATACAAATATATGACAGGTTTTTTGCAGTTTCTGTCAACCAAATCCACTCACAAGGATTTGGTTGGCCCTACACTATAGTAAAAAACACTTGCCCAAGGTACCACACAGTGAGACTGAACCTAGAACCATGTGGTTGGGAAGTAAGCTTTTTTAACCACACTGCCATGCATATTTTTTATAATTTTCCTTTAAAATTTTCATTATCATATTTCTACTGAAATATACTGCCTTTGTTTTAATTAATTTTAAAAACAATTGTAGCAAATTTGAAATCGCTGGATAGCCAAGTAAGCATTATAGTTAAACCAGTCATTTCATGTGATTGGCCAATTAACTGACCAATCAGTGTTGCACTATCACATGATTTGACTTTCAAGAACCTTCTCATTGAGTCCTGTATAAAGGTGTTTTTTTTTAGGGGGGGGGGTAGCTTCAGAATGTGAGGCACCCACTTGACATCTCCATTCTCATGGCAGTTTAGAAGACAGATTTTATTGTCATGAATATAATGCAATTATTTTCCAGCCACAGATTGATGTATACAAGTTAAATTGTCGTAGATCCCAGTGTATAATTCTCACTGTTATTTCTCATCCAAAAAACCAACACAAAAGTACTGTGTAGCAAATAAGCTTCTGTTAATTGTTCATGAGTGTTGTTAATCATTTTAGCACACAGCCCTAGATAGACTTTTTGTTTTCCACCAACATCAGTTACACAAATGACCCTTCACAACACAAAGAATTAAGCAAAATAACTTTGTCGTTATTAGGCAATTATTTGGAACACAAATTAACATGAAATTTTATTAGGAAGTTTTAATTCAAATCACTTTAAAACAGGAAGTTTGTACCATAGTCTCTGGTACTTTGATATCAAAAGAGTTACATTATAATATTAAAAAACAGAAGTTGAGAAGAAAATTAAATTTGAAGTTGGCTTATTTGGTGAAAAAATGCCAATTTCTTTTATTTCTACCACATTAGATTTAACAATTTGTATAGTATACTTTTTAATTACTGTGTCACTAATGGACCAATCTAATTCAGAAGACCATTACTTCTCGTGTCTGTTCATTATTAGTTCATAATTAACTGAAATAACATCATTATGTGCTATCAACTCATAAGTGACATAACATTGTTATGAAATATCTATATTGTTGTTGCTTGAACTTTAATGTTAAAAACCTATATACACTCATACACGCTGAGTTCTGGAAGCACTGTAGTATGTGTATATATAAGTACAATAGGGCTCTTCACCCAATTTCCTTCCTCACAAAGAAACCTCCATCACTTATCTCTTTATTCAATCTACTTTTCTGACAACCCAGTACCATTTCACTGGTCATCCATCCTTCATCCATAAATACTGTTCTCTATCCCTACACTTTCATTGATCCCTACCAATGAGACCAAATTAACTTTCCCTCCTCGTCCACCACCATACATGTCTTACTCTCCTCATGCATTACACCTGTCCCCTATCCCCTCTCTTCCTCTACCCACTGCTGCAACCTACCCAACATCATGTTATCTTGTTCTTCACTTGTCTATTGTATCATCATTACTATGCTACTGCCCTGCACTGTTGGTCATCAGCTACTCCCTACCCCCACCTCCCTTATCCCCCACAACATTGGTCATCCACCGTTCACCTACATCTGCCCTTGAACCTTAATCATTATGGTTGCCTACCTCCCATTCCCTCACTCATTCCCCATACCCTCTGGTAACCTCTACCCACATACTATCCTGGTCCCCCTGTCTTATGCACCTCATAGGGTCCACTCTAATACCTCATCACCAACCTTTTTTATCTCTACAGCTCCACCCAATCACTACCCCACTCTCTTCTAAAATGTGAGTACTTCTACTGCAAGAAACCTGTTCTCAAGAAACCTGTTCTGCTCTACTCCTTTTTTTATACTTTTATCCCTCATCTCCTAATGTAAAGCTTCCCTGTCTGGGTTAGCCTTACAAGCTGTATAATGTCACTGGTGTTGGTGACATGGAAGAAGCATCCAATACATGCTGTTAAATGGTTGGAGTTAGGAAGGGCATCCAGCCATAGAAACCATGCCAAAGTAGACTCTGAGGTTTGATGCAGTCATTGAATCCTGTCAAACCATCCGACCCTTGCCAGCATGGAACATATACATTAAATGATGATGATGAGTCAAGAGTTAGACAAACTATTTTGCAATATTTAGTTGTGTCAGAGTGGCGAGCCAGTAGAATCTTTAGCATGCCGGACAAAATACTTTGAGGTATTTCTTCTATCTTTATGCTCTGACTTGTTTTAGAGCAAATTGGTTGCTATTTTTGTAAGCTCTAGCCACCATATAGTGATCTGTTTCATTGGATCATATATATATGTATATATATGTATATAAGCAAGTGAATAGTAACATACGAAGGATAATGGTCAGTTTATTACAGCTGTTTCTTACGCATTTTTAACAGAAGAATGAGTACATTACCTCATTGCAAAAAACCATAATCATCAGATGAAACATAATTTCAAAACAATAGGAGAATATACCAAGAACCTAGTGGGAACATACCTGAAGCCAGCCAAAGCTGTATATCTATCTATATATATATAAATATATGATTTTCATCATATTGAGCTGTTAATCTCTACACATTTTTTCCCCTCTCATCCCTTTCTTTTGAAAAGTGTAGGCTCAAAATGTCAAAGACTTCTCCATTCTTCTTACGCATTGAACTAATACACCTGCCTGTTGTTCCCTTGCATGTCTTCATCTTTTGTTTTTTGTAAATTTGAACTATATATATA
>NC_069008.1:10066737-10068360 GCF_001194135.2 Octopus bimaculoides | reverse complement strand
CCTCACCTTCCATAAATCAAAAAAATTTTGGTCTTTTCTCAAAATTTGAAAAGTTATGCTTTAAAAATATGGGTAGTTCGAATCTACAATTTGTTTCTCTTTATAATTTCAAAATAATTTTTAGGAGAAAAGGTGTGTGATTTAAGGGAGATTTAGCTGTTGTTTCTAGCACATCCAACAACCACCTGATATCTTTGTTTCTTTGCCACATATAATGTGGTGTTTTAAAATTTTTCTCCCATGAGCTCATTTTATGGAATGATGATGCAGTGGTCCATTGCTGGGATTTAAGCAACAACAAAAAAATCTTGTAATTTAAATTTTTGATCCCCCCACCCTACCCCAAGCAAGTCCATGTGTGTGTGTGGGTGTGTGTATAAGAAAAAAAAACATATTTACTAACAGAAAAGTTTGCTATGAAAATTAATTACCTTTTACATACCTTTTTAAAATCACTCTGAGAGTGAGCTATATATATAGAAAGAGAGTGAGTGAGAGTATGATAAAAATGTATAGAGAGGGGGAAGTTTACCATGAGGAAAGTGAATAATGAAAGTGATAGACAAATAGAAATCTCAGTTGCTGTCACAGATGTTGAAATTTTAAAATTAAGTGAAAATTTTTCAAATTTGGTATATCGATGTACTTTTTCACCCTGAATTTGAGTTTGTGATTCATTTATGCCAGAAAATGTTTTTAAAAATGTTATAGAAGTTTAAAGCTTGACCATTTTTTTACCCATTCAGAAAACAGGATTTGTATGGGATGGCTGTGATAAAATGCAAGTAAACATTGGAAGACAATGTTTTAAACAAAATGAAGGCAATGTGTAAGTTATAATACATACACACAAAGAAAGAGTGATAAGGTGTGTGGTAAATAACAGTGAGAGATAGATCAATAGTGACACATAAAGAGTGAGAGAGTTGCTGTATAAAATTTGATTTATTTCTCAAATTATCTATTTTTTCTTATTATTTAAATACGATATTGTCTTTGGGACACAGATTTTGAAAATCAAATTCATTTTTCTCAAGGACACACTGTTTCAGAGCCTTTTTGGGCAAAACACACATACATAACCTGCATTTATATAGTAGATATATATATATATATATATATTATAATAATTTTTTTCCCAGAGGATGTAGCAACCGTTACCAATATACGTGTACGTATATGTGTATACATATGTATATGTGTGTGTATGTATATATGGATAGGTATACGGGTAAAGGGTATGTATGCATATGTATACGGGTAATATAGTATAGTAAAGAGAAATAAACAAAATAATTAATTAATCTAGTGGAAATCCACAGGAGAGCAATAAAAATAGAAAATTAAGGAGTTATCTCCCCTATAATAACAAAGACGAAACCTAACGATGTCCTAAGGACCTAATAACAGTTATGTATGTGTTTTTTCGTGTTTTGTTCGAAAGGTAACCACTCCTGGAGAAGTGCCAAACGTCTAAATCCAATGGACCAGTCACTGGATAAGTTTGGCACAGAAATGTTAACATAGAGTGGTGAATAAATCGATATATCGAATTTGAAGTCTCTGTCTCTTTTGAATATGAAAATTTAAAAGTTTAAAAACCTTATGATATATATATATATA
>NC_069008.1:10061050-10066676 GCF_001194135.2 Octopus bimaculoides | reverse complement strand
AATTCACACACACATGTAACACATACAGACACACACACACACACACACACACACACACACACACACACACACACACACTTGTACATTTATTTATACATATAGATCTCTATATGGTGGCTAGATCATACAGAAATAGCAACCAATTTGCCCTAAAATCACACCTGACTCATGAAAATAGGGTGATATTTGTTGTTGCTGGGGACATCAAGATTCTTATTGGTAGAAATGATTGAAAGATTTGGATTCTAGAAAATAGGAGCATGGGCATAATGTCAAGAGAGCAGATATAGAAGAAAATCCTAATGCTGTGAAGTAGGATGGGGTATATAAAAAAACCTGATGTTGTAACAGACAATAGAAATTATAGAGTGGAGAGATAAAAAAAAACACCATGAGTAAGGTGAGTGTAGTAATAAGACAAAGTGAGATAAAGTAGGAGGAATGAGAAAAATAAAGTAGGAGGAATGAGAAAAATAAATTAGCAGAGTAATGTATGAGTCATTGATTAGTGAGTGATAACTTATAGTCAATAAGCTATAATCAATATCAAGAGCAATGGTCAGAGGAGAGTGTACAGAATGGATAGTTAGCATACAGTGTTAAAAATCAATACAGCATAGACAAGGCACAAGGTAGACAAGAGATGATAATAACAATAATGAAGAAGGTAAAACAAATGATAAGATTAAAAGTGATTTGTTGTAAGGCTAGATGTGAGGGCTATGAAATTAGGTAAGGCGGAAACAATATGTGTTAAAAAAAGGTAGAATCCCAGTGTTTGTTTAGTAGGATTGTTCTTGGTAAGGGTATGGGATGTGATACAGACTTTCACTATCTGAAAATATAAAAGCTCTTGTGGTTACATAGAATAGTTCTTTCAGAGCTCCTGTTTAGTACAGAATCCATAGCATATATAAAAGAATAATGATGATGATGATGATGATGATGATAATAATAATAATGAGTGCCTAATTATCGACGTCGATTATTAGGCAGTGCCAGGAAATCAACATACCATCATGAAAGAAAGAGAAAAAGTTGATAAATATGGAGATTTGAGAATTGAGATCCCTAAGATGTGGCTGTTACGAGAGTCGAGCATAAAGTTTATCCCTATTGTCATTGGACCATTGGGATCAATACCACCCAATCTGAAAAAACATCTGAAAACCTTAGAGATACCTTACAATCTAGATGTATTGCAAAAGATGACATTGCTTAGAACTGCACACATATTGCGTAAAGTACTGTCTGTCTGAAGTGCTTGTTGTAACTTGACAAACAGTACAAACACTCAGTAGACACAATATCTTCAATCAATAACCTCATGATATTGTATACTGTGCGACGTCTTTAATAATAATAATAATAACCCTTTCTACTGTAGACACAAGGCCTTGTAATTTTGGGTGAGGGGTAGAGTGCTCAACTGGTACTTATTTTATTGACCCCAAAAGGATGAAACGCAAAGATGACTTCAGTGGAATTTGAACTGAGAATGTAAGGATGGATGATAATAAGTAATAATCTTTCAATGAGATTGACTTTGTCGTTCATCTTTTCACGGTCAATAAAATAAGTAATAGTTGAACACTGGAGTTGATGTAATTGACTTACCTTCCCCTCTGAATTTGTTGGTCTTATGCCAAAATTTGAAATCATTATCATTATTATTTATAGTTTTTGTACAGCTTCTAATGCTGGAGATGTACTACAGTACCAGTGAACTAAGGTAACATCCCTTATTTTCTGAGTACCATCCGGAGTATTCAAGCAGTTCCAAGCAGTGCTGTTTTCTGCAAGTGCTCCACTCTTATTGCAGCCCTGTTTGTTCCATGTACTTCTCAAAACTTTTACTCACTGTTCCCAGGGCTCCAACAATTATTGATACTAATACCATCTTTTTCAGAGACCACAACTGCTTAACCTCCCATGTCTATCGACTTTTCTTTCTTCCTTATCACATACCTTGTTGTTAGTTGGGCATGCTATATCTATGACCCAGCATCGTTTGTTTTCTTTCTCAATTAATACTATGTCTGGCTTCCTATTCTGTGTCTCGTGGTCGCACTGAATCATAAAATCTCACAGGATCTTTGCATTATCATTTTCAATGATTCCCTCGGGTTTATGTTCGTACCACTCTTTTGCTCCGTCAAGTCCATACTTGTTGCAAAGTGTCCAATGGACAAGCCTGGCTATATTGTCATGATGTCTCTTATATTCCTTCTGGGTTAGTGGCGTACATTGACTGGTAATATGCCATATGGTTTCACCATTTTGTCCACAGATTCTGCACTTATCACTTTCTGATGTGTTGTCAATTCTGTATTTGATGTAGTTTGTTCTTAGTGCTTGCTCTTGGGCAGCACAGATTAGAGACTCTGTTTCCAGTTTTAAATCACTTTTAGTCATCCACAGCCATCTTTTTTCTCTGTTTGTTTTATCTTCAACATCTCTATGAAATTGTCCATGCATTCTTTTTTTCATCCACCTATTTTCAGTTTCATTCACAAGTGCTTGCACAGTACTTTATCTTTGCAATCTTCCATCCTACACAAACCTGACCTTCTTCCAATAATAGTGGTTCTGTGGTCTTTTTTACATACCATGCTATGTTGTTTTCTTTTGCTCTAATGCAGTGTTTGCATCTAATCAGTCATCTTCCCCCTCTTTTTCTTGGTACATACAGTCTGTCTGTGTCACTTTTTGGGTGGAGCATCCCATATCTAGCCAGCAACTTTGTCTTTCTGTCTAAGATGTTTAGTTCATCTACTGTCTTTGCGATTACCCCTGCTCCATATCTAATGAGTAAAACCACCCATGTGTTGATATTCCATCTGTTTAATTTTGACTTAAGGATCAGTCTTAGTCTGTGCAAGTATTCCACCTTAAATTTTTCTGCCATTTCTTTCTCCATCAATTTATTCATTTCCAATATCCCCAAATACTTATAGCCTGTCTCTTCTATCTGCTTCATAACCACCCCCAGCAGTATCGCTAGCCCGTCCATACATTTGATTTTGCCTCTTTTCAAGACTAACACACTACACTTTTTCAGTCTGAACTCCATTCTGATATCAGCACTGAAAGTATACACCATATCAACGAAAGACCTGACTTGGGATTCATCTTTACCATAAAGTTTGAGGTCATCCATGAATAACAAGTGGTTGACTTTTTGTTGGCAGCTTTCGAATACACACCAAGCCTTTGCTTTCCTCAAAATCAGTGTTAGTGGTATCATGCACAGTACAAAGATCAGTGGGGACAGGCAGTCCCCTTGGAAGATGCCTCTCCTGATTTCTTTTGTCCCTAAACTTCTTCCATATGCTGTCAGTTTCATCCTCCACTTCACTATACTTTTTCCAAGCAATCTCTCAACATTTGATGCAATACCAAATAGGTTCATATATTCCATAATCCAAGAATGTGGGATCATATTGTACACCTTATGATAATCGATCCATGACATGGCTAAGTTAGTTTTCCTTCTCTTGCAGTCTCTAAATACAGTTTTATCTAGCAGAAGTTGATTTTTGGTACCTCTGCATTTACACTTGTGATCCTTCTGCTCATGTGGCAAGACTCCATTTTTTTCCAGATGTCCGTACATTGACTCTGCAAGTATTCCAGTCAATAATTCCCACATAAGTGGCAAGCAGGATATCGACCTGTAATTGTCTACCATATTGCCTTTTTCGATGTTTTTCAAGCACAGCACTGTCTTACCCATCGTCAACCACTCTAATGTTACTTGGTTAGCATTTAACAAGGTGTTGAGTTGCGCATCTATTTGTGCATGACATTCACCAAATCTTTTGATCCAGTAGCCTTCAACTCCATTTAGTCCCGGGGGTCTTCCAGTTGCTCATTTTTTTGCTGATTTCCTTCACTTCCTTAATGGAGATGTCCTGCCTGTTTTGGACAGACTACTGTTTGTTTCAGTTCTTGCAACCATTCAGCATCCTTCTTGTGCTCCTTGTCTTTGCTCTAGATGTCACTCCAAAACCTTTGACTTTCAATGCTATCTGGTATCAACTTTTCATCTGTACACTCTCCATTTATTTCTTTATAGAATTTCTTCTGATCTACTCTGAATAACCTATTCTGCTGGTAACCCTTCATTCTTTGGCCGTATCTTACCATCTTTCCTATTTTTGCAATGAGCATTGTTTCAGTTCCTCCTGAAACAATATTGCACTTCTTGTTCAGTGCCCTTTTTTTTTCTTTGCTTTTAAGCTCCCCCTTTTCTTTTTGGTCTAACACAGAAATGTTCTGTATTCTTCTTTTCCACCATGGATCTTTTTTTTTTTGATACTCCCATTATATTTCCTTTTCTTGACATCAACACCCACATTTTATGCTACAATACCTTCTGCCTTGATCAAATTATTTGTTTCTGTGATGTTTTTTGTTTTGATGTATTTCAGAATTTCATTCACATTTTTTAATTTCTTGGTTCAATTTCCACCGATCACCCTTTTTAAGGTTGCAAATAATGTCACTATCGTTCTCCTGTAGTCTTGCCTTTATTCTGCTGCAGATTGCCTTTTGCCCATCTGTCATGCCACCATTAGTTTTATTGTCTTCTTCGAAACCATCTCTATGTCACTCATTAAGCAAACTATCTCTGTTCCTTTCCTGTGGTTTATTAGAGATCTCACCTCTGTTTTCTGCTATGAGATTACTTTTATCAGTAGGAACTGTATTTTCATCGTTTGCTCTGCTGCTGTTTTCCAATACCTGTATTTTGATAGTTTCGAGCTCTACTTCTGTGAACCAACGATCTTTTCTTATTGCTCTAGCTTGATCACATAAGCTCTGTTCCGTGAGTTGAAACAATCCTCTTTCTCTCCATTGATCATACATACATTTTCGGTATCCCCTAAGATGAACACCATTTTTGTCTACAGGGTTGCTCAAGTAATAACACTTCATGACAGCAGCATTGATTTGTTTATTCCATCTATGCTGTGTGTGCGGTCCCTTGCTGGATAACGACAGGCTAGAGTTGGACTAGTATCTCTGAGCCTGCAGTTACCAGTGTTTTTACTGTGACATCATCACTAGATGTATCATCAATCAGAACATAGGGAGATTCCAGCCACTTCCTTTCATCATTGTTATTATCATCGCTGATATTATTATTTTCATTTTTTACTACTATTTGTCATTGTTGATATTTCCTCTTATCTGACATGAGATTTTCTAAATTATTATTATTATCATTACTACTACCATCACCAGTATTACCATCATTATTATTATTTCCATTTATTATAAAAAGGTATTATTGAATGTTGTTTAGTTTTAACTTTTGTCTTATACATGAGATGATCATAAATATGTGAGTGTTTAAGGGAATAGTAGGAGCAAAAGAGACAGCTTGGTGAATAGATTAAATAGATTCGGCAGATGGTGAAGAGATCAGCAATGGGTGATCCTGTGCTATAAGGAGACAAAAGTGGCCTTAAACCCTTGGGGTCAGCAGAGGTCAAATGTGATTACTACTACTAGGGATCAATGAGAGCACTGACCTTGGCCTTGAAAAGAACCAGTTCACCTTGTTCTATTTTTAATTAATGATAGAATATATATATATATATATATATATATATATATA
>NC_069008.1:10059281-10060639 GCF_001194135.2 Octopus bimaculoides | reverse complement strand
GTTCGTTTGTATGTCTGTTCAGAAAAGTCTGTAGTGTTTTTGCAATAAAAAAGATGCTTACATTTTCGATTACTCAGGGAGAAAGGAAAGGAAAGAAAAGGGTTGTATTTTCACAGAAAATTGCTGATATTAAAGTTTTAAAATTTACTAGAGATGATCTTTTGTTTTTCCGAACAGAGAAAACTGTAGTGCTCTTAGAATAAAGAGGATGTTTACATTTTCAAATACTCAGGGAAAAAGGAAAGGATAGGTTTCACAGAAGTTGTAGATATTAAAGTTTCTAAAGCTGATCGTTTGTGTGTTCGAAAACTGTAGATATGTAAGTTTCTTAACTATTTTGACAGAAATTTAAAATAATCACAGAAAATTGTAGATATTCCTGTCTTTGAGAATTATTTTTCCATTGTCTTGCTGGATTATATTAGTGTTTCTATGTCTTCAGCTTCAGAGCAGTGAAAAAAACATCCAGCCACTTCCAAGGTTGGTGCGCTATCATCTTCATCATCATCATCATCATTATTATTAAGACTGAAAGCTGGAAGAATCAGCGTTAATGAAATAAGCATCAGCTGACTTACTCCCTCTCTTCAAAAACTGTTGACCCTGTGCCAAAATTTGAAACCATAATTATTATTAAGGCAGTGAGCTGGCAGAATCATTAGCATGCTGGGCAAAATGCTTTGTTCCACTATGTACTAAGTTCAAATTCAACCAAGGTTGACTTTCCCTTTCATACTTTTGGGGTTGATAAAGTAAGTATCAGTTGAGCACTGGTGTTGATGTAATCGACTTGCCCCACCCCTCAAAAACTTCTGGCCTCATACCAAAATTTGAAACCATTATTATTAAGGTGGTGAGCTGGGAAAGTCAGTAGGATACCCAACAAAACTGCTTAGTGGCATTTCTTCCAGCTTTACATTTTGAGTTCAAATTCTACCGAAGTTGACTTTGCTTTTTATCCTTTAGGGGTTGATAAAATAAGTTACAGGTTGAGCAATGTGGTGACGAGCTGGGAGAATCATTAAAACATCAGGCAAAATGTTAGCAGCGTTTCTTGCAACCCATTTCATTCTGAGTTCAAACCCAGTGAGATCAGATTTTCTTTCATCCCTTCAGGGTTGGTAAAATAAGGTACCTATGAAGTACTAGGGCCAATGTCATTAATTTGCCCCTCCCCTCAAAACTGCTGGCCATGTGCCAAAATTAGAATTTATCTTTAATTCTTTTACTTGTTTCAGTCATTTGACTGTGGCTCTGCTAAGGCACCACCTTGGGGAATTTTTAGTTGAATGAATTGATCCAGGATTTATGTTTTTTTTTTTAATCCTGGTATTTATTCTACCAGTTTCTTCTGCTGA
>NC_069008.1:10058680-10059271 GCF_001194135.2 Octopus bimaculoides | reverse complement strand
TTGTGTGTGTGTGTGTGTGTGTGTGTGTGTGTGTGTATCTTTGTCTCTGTGTTTGTCCCTCAACACCACTTGACAACTGGTGTTGGTGTGTTTTGTCCCTGTAACTTAGCAGCTCAGCCACTGATCCATGTGCCTTCACATATACAGGTGTAAGCCTACTACTTATTCTATTGGTCTCTTTTGCTGAACTGCTAAATTACAGGGACGTAAACACACCAACATCCGCTGTCAAGTGATGGTAGGGGGACAAACAAAGACAGAGTGACACACACATACACACACATATGCATATACAGCGGGCTTCTTTCAGTTTCCGTCTACCAAATCCACTCACAAGGCTTTGGTCAGCCCGAGGCTATAGTAGAAGACACTTGCTCAAGGTACCATGTGGTTGGGAAGCAAGCTTCTTACCACACAGCCAGTTTGAATTTGGCTCAATGCAACTTAAATTTGATAATCTAAAGCCTGAAAGAGACAGGTTTCTCTTAGAGGCTCAAGAAACTTTAAACTGCAAGGACCTGAATCAAACTGTATAATACATGAAACTTCTACTAAATGTATCAAGTGCCTTTTTCTTTTGTTTCTTCACTA
>NC_069008.1:10053570-10057968 GCF_001194135.2 Octopus bimaculoides | reverse complement strand
GGGGCGCTCCAAGCCTAGATTAATAACTTCCTACTCTGTACATTAACATTCCTTGATTTTTGATTTCTACTTAACATTTACAACCAGAATTGACTCTATGCAAGAGACTATATTTTTTGTCATAATTATCATCATCATTCCTGCTGCTACCACCATCCTCCTTACCAATACCACTATCATCATATAATTTTATAGCCACTTTTCCATACACACACACACACACACACACACACATATAAATGAGTAGAATGTGCAAAAGCCTAAATATTGACATGTAAACTGCATCCATAATCCAGAAATGGCAAATCTGTTGGCGGAGGTGTAAAAGGTTAGATTTGTAACAGTGTCTGTTTCTCTACGTATGTTACATACATACATAGACACATGTATCAATATGTGTGTGTGTGTGTGTGTGTGTATTAGGTATGTTGATGCAAACAGGAAAAATAGAACTCAAAATATGAATATATTTGATAAGTGTCAACGTACAAAACTCTCAGCCCTTGAGTCACTGTTGCTTCTGCTAAGTATTAGTAACTACTTTAGTAAGTACATATTTGTCCTAAAATATTGTTTGTACAAGATACAGCTATGACCAGCCTGACCTTGGTGCTTTCACTATTTAAGTACCTGATTCTCTTGAATCCTGAAATTTTATATATCTTTTTAATCTTTTACTTGTGTCAGTCATTAGACTCTGGTCATGCTTGAAGACTTTTTAGTCAAATGGATCACCCCCAGTACTTATTCTATCGGTATTTTTTGCTGAACCATTAAGTTATGGGACACAAACAAACCAACACCAGTTGTCAGGCAGTGGTGGGGGACAAATACAGACACACACACACACACACACACACAACTGGCTTCTTTCAGTTTCTGTCTACCAAATCCACTCACTTGTCTTGACATTATGTGATGTTTGTAACCAAGCATGGCCATCATACAAGTAATGTTGTATGTTTCCAGTCTTCCATGGAAAGCATGTCTAGCTATGGAGAAAAAAAGATACCATGCTTAGGAACGGCCGAGTTTTGGTGACAGGAAGGGCATCTAGCTGTAAAACAATCTGTCTCATCATATTCTATCTGACCCATGCATGCATGAAAAAGTGGACATAATGGGTGATGAATTATATGGAAGTTGGAACATTTATTGGTTTTATTTATTCACCATTACACATGTTTCATTTGCTAACAGAAATTAAAGAGTTTTACATGCCAGATAAACATATAAAGAATTGCCTATTAGAAATTCTTCAGATAGAGAATTAAATAATATATGTGTTTTGTTATACAATAACTCTGAAAACAAAATTTCCTAGATTTTCAACCCAATAAAACAATGACAGCAGCAACACACTGGGCTGTAATAATGGAATTAGCCAAGGTGCTTCAACAGGAAGTAGCTGAGATTTTACCATACTTAATACATGAATATATATATTATCTTTTATCTTTTAATTGTTTCAGCTGTGAGACTGCAGATATGCTGGGGCACCGCTTTGAAGAATTTTTCATTGAATGACTGGTCCTCAGTACTTATTCTATCAGTATCTTCTTGCTGAACGGCTAAGTTATAGCGAGATAAACACAATAACACTGGTTTTAAAGCAGTGGTAGAGGACAAACAGATGCAAAGACACACACACACACACACATACATCATCATGTACTCTCCTGTCGTAGATAACATATGAGTGTTCTGCTTTTGCCTATCGATCTGCACAAATGATTTGTTTATAGTGTTCATGTTGCTCACCCTCTCCATCAAAGAACATTGTCTGAACAGGTGCACACTGTACTACACGTCAGGTGTCAAAGTGATCATGGAGCAACGTACGTGAGATGAAGTGTTTTTCTCAAGAACATAACACACCACCCAGTCCAGGAACTGAAATTACTATCACTAGATTGTGAGTGCAACGTCCTAAGCCATGTGCCCTCATATTTATATATATATATATATATTTATCTGCAATCCACTACTCTCTATCTGTTGGTAGTGGTGTAAAATGTTATAATTCATAACACTGTTTATCTATCTACATATGTTACATACATAGATATAGCTATCAATCAATATATCTGTGTGTGTGTGTGTGTGTGTGTGTGTGTGTGTATTTATATAAATATATATGACAGGCTACCAAATCCACTCACAAGGCTTTGTTCAGCCCAAGGCAATAAAAGACACTTGCCCAAGGCCCCACACAGTCATGCCTGTGCCTATATATATATATATATATATATATATATATACACACATACAGGAGTAAATGTAACAATAAGCAAGTTAGGCAAGTTGATATACAAAAAATATTAGATACATTTAATACAAAAAAATGTCCATATGTTTGCATATAAGAAGCTCCTACTAACACAGAATAGAAAAGATATCAGGAATTAAAAGGGGTGAATAAGAGTAAAACTTGGACTTTTTTATATGCAAACATATGTACATTTTTTGTATTAAATGTATTAAATATTTGTTTGTATATTGACTTGGCTAACTTGCTTATCCTTACATTTACTCCTCTCGAGCACTACAAAGTGTATTCTATATGGAGAATATCTGTCTTTCATCTATAAACTATATACATGCATACATATATTGTTGATATCTCATACGGAGAAAGAGAAGAAAGTAAAGCATTTGTCTTGATTTAAAACATACTCAAATTACAGCTGGACAAAACTCTGCAAGTTAAAATCTTTAATAGCACCATCTTACCTGCTCTTGTATATTTAAGTGAGGTATGGGCTCAGTAGTAGTGGTAGCAATAGCAGCAACAGCAGCAGAAATAGTAAGTAGTAGTAGCAAAAAATACAGTAGCTGTAAGTAGTAGTAGTGGTGGTGGTTGTAGATGCAAGAGGATGGTATGGTGTACTTACCTGAGCTTTGTTAATCTGCTTTTCCAGCATGTTCTTCTCCCCTGTGACATGTTGGAGACGATTTGAGACATCTATTATTTCCTCCTTCAGTGAGGTCAGGGCGGCTAAATGGAGCTGAGGAAGATGAAAGACAGGGGGGAAAAAAACGTGTCAATAATACTATAATGTTGAAATTATCAAAAATGCAAAAGAAAACTTTCTACTTCAAGGGAATATACGAGCCTGTGGACCACTAGATTTGGTCCATGGAAAAGGAAGGAGACTAAATAGAAAAATGACGTACTTGTTTATCCCTTGCTTTTGTGTAAATACATTGAAAAAACAAGACTTTGTATCATTTTTGACTCTCTCTCGCATATATATATACATATATATATATATATATATATGTGCGAAGGAGAGTCAAAATATAAATAAAGAAATGGAGTTAAACGCAGGTATTACTCAAATCTTTATACTTCCGACATATGTTCTGAAGAAAACACTGGTATTATTCCAGAGGGAATAAAATGATGTAAAGCAATGTGATCTTCTGATCAGGGGAAAAAAAAAAGAAACAACATACATCAATAAGCCATTTTAACCAAATGTGATGTCTGTGTATAGGATGAAGGAAATGCTGACAAGTTTAAGAAAAAAAAACTATTAATAGATTTAATGTCAAATGCAATTAAGAGAAAGAGGAGGAGAAAGAAAGAAAATATCAGAAAACTAAGAGTGGAGAAATGTAGTGCAATAGATGAATGGGAATAAAGTTTAAAGGTGTGAAATGGATATATTTAGTGGAAATGAAATGTTAGAAGACAGTTAAAGGGCAAATTTTATAGATTGGTAGAAATTATTTAGGTGCATTCTTTAAACATGTTTACAAGAGAATTCTCTAAGAACAGGATGAGATAGAATTCTTTGATATAGAGCAGACAAGAAAATTTACCTTTATCATAAGGAAAGGACCTAGAAAGAATATTCCAAACAATTTGATTTTGAATGGAATATTCTTTCTAGGTTGTCTGTAATGGAATTTACCAAAGTCCAGTCATCTCTACAATTGGTCAGTTACATTTAAAACCAAACACAAGCTAAGACCGTTACAGGGGTAGATGTAAATAAAGGAGTAAATAAACCAGTTAATAAAAGGTGTGGGGGAGAAGACTATGTTGTAAGTAGTATGTGGCCCCATATGCCCTTCTACACCATCTCCATGAGTCCTAAGCAGATGCTATATATATATATATATATATATATACACATACATATATATATGTATACATATATATATAAGAAAAAAGAAAATAGAGAGATAAATTAATAATTATTTATTAATTAGAAAATTGGACATCATCTCTGACAGCTGTTCCGATTCAAGACGTTAGAATTTAATAAGCATAATTAAAAACATATTAAAGCTGAAACTCATCGGAGTTGGCTAAAGATATACCATTACATTTTCATGTTCCAGTGTGCTGAGTGTACGGATCCAAACCATATACATACATGCATATAT
>NC_069008.1:10049557-10053560 GCF_001194135.2 Octopus bimaculoides | reverse complement strand
TGTTGAAGCATATTTTGTTGTGTCTGGGGAGAGTCATTCTCTTTTAGTGTCTTATTGTTTAACACACTCACGGGTAAAGTTTCCACTCATTTATTTATTTATTTTTCCTAAAATTTTTGTGTCTTTCAACCTTTTCTATAATCTTTGACTCTGTTCATTATCTGTGCTGTGTTCTTTTTGTTTGTTTGTGCGCATGTGTGTGGGTCAGTGTGTGTGCACATACACATGTATGTATGTATGTATGCATGCATGTAAGTGTGTGTATGCATGTATGTATGTGTGTGTGCATATGTATATATGTATGTATGTTAATATGTATGTATTCTGCATATTCATGTGTTTGTGTATTTGTGTGCTCGGGTTTATGTTTTATGTGTGTGTGTGTATGGATGTGTGTCTCCATATGTGTACTTGTGTAAAGTGTAGTGTGTATGTGTGTATATGGTCATTTGTTTCAGTCTTCATTTGCGTATGTGTGCTTGTGACACAGTACATAGCCACAAAAACCCATACACACAGTATTGTATAGTTTATAACTTGTATTCTTATTAGAACAATATTATTTTGTTAATTCTCAAAGAATTTATAAAATTTGTAAATATACTATTTATAGTCATATAATTTAAAAATAACAATATCAATTATTTTAAAGTGAGCAATCCTTAATACTTGTTTTGTTATATTACTAAATTTTTTACTTATTTAGAGTTCTCCCTTCCATAATATACGAATAATAATCCTTATTTAAGTAACTCCAAATCCGGTTACTTCCAAAAAAAATAGTAATATGTTGATATCCATTATTATAGCCAAAATCTATATCTATGGTGTATATAGGTTATAGCGTTTACAGCCATAAGTTTATCTTCATATTTATTATGGAATTCTCCCTACAATAAATTAAGTAAGCAAACAAAAGATTTTTTATTAGGTTTCTATTCATATTTATTATGAAATTATCCCTCCGAAAAACAATAATTATAGAACGTTTCTATTAGTTACTTTAAATAATATTTTTTTTTTATATCAATAACTTTAAATAAATAGAAGAGTTATTACATATTAAAGATATAATTATCATTTATATTTTTTACACATTTGATTACAGTTCTAGATAAAGCAAGACCCTGATACCTAATTATATACACATATAATATTATTGTTGTATGTTATAATATAACATATTATAACATACAGCATATTGTTGTATGTTATAATAGCGAAATATTATCTTAGACATAAACAAGTTTGGATTAATATTATTTGAGATATATAGAAATATATTTCGATGGTCGTAGATTACAGTTAATTATTTTGTCCGTTAAAATTTTTTTGTTTTTAATTGTAATTGTTATATAATAGCTAATGTTCACACTAATAGGCATTTGAATTAATTTTTTACAATCCAGGCATCCTTTCACACGGAATTTCGTCTATCTTTAAACTCTGATTCTGAGGAGACTTATATATAAGAGAATTGTTTATATATCAAAAAATGTATATAAGTCGAAACAAATTGTTGGCCTTTTCATGTTTTAATATTTGTTTATGTTATATTATAATATAAATAAATTATTGGATTGTCAATTGTACCTATTTAATTTTATATTTATACACACACACACACACACACACACACATGTATATACATATATATATACACACACACACATTTATGCATATATATATATATATATATATATATAGGCGTAGGAGTGGCTGTGTGGTAAGTAGCTTGCTTACCAGCCACATGATTCCGGGTTCACTCCCACTGCGTGGCACCTTGGGCAAGTGTCTTCTACTATAAGCCTCGGGCCGACCAAAGCCTTGCGAGTGGATTTGGTAGATGGAAACTGAAAGAAGCCCGTCGTATATATGTATATATATGTATATGCATGTGTGTGTATATGTTTGTGTGTCTGTGTTTGTCCCCCCAACATCGCTTGACAACCGATAGTTGTGTGTTTACGTCCCCGTAACTTAGCAGTTCGGCAAAAGAGACCGATAGAATAAGTACTAGGCATCCAAAGAATAAGTCCTGGGGTCGATTTGCTCGACTAAAGGCGGTGCTCCAGCATGGTCACAGTCAAATGACTGAAACAAGTAAAAGAGTATATACACACACATATATATACACACACACATATATATATATACATATACACATATATATATACGCATATAGATATACATATATATACACACACACACACACACACACAAATATTTACATGTATATGTACATACACATACATACATACTTTCGATCAGAGGTTATACACATATATATACACATATAGATATACATATATATATACACACACACATATATATGTACATGTATACATACACACAAACACACATACATACATACTTTTGATCAGAGGTTAAATTAGGGTTAAATTACCATCATTAAGGAATGGTATCATCCAATGAATTACTGGTTCAATACCTAATATTTGTTGTGAATGATAATATTCATAAAACAATAGAATTTCATAAAAATCGTGGTTTATAATCATTCAAAAGAAAGCAAGTAAATGGCGATATAGCATTTAATAAAAATTTATTATCTGCAAAATCAAACATAGTCCCTTACAGCAGTTTCAGTTAAGCCTTAAAGATTAAATAGCAATTACTAAAATCTCTTTTAAAATCAATTAGGAAAAATCTCTTCAGAGGGGTAGGAAAAAGATATACCATTAAGTTTTTTATGTCTTGTATTTTAGAATCATCACAGCTGACTGAGTTTTATTTTATTTTATGCCTGGGTTAGGGGTTTATAGATTGTTATAGTGGGTAATGGATAACATGTGAATATCTTGCAGTAGATCTCCTTTGTTATCATTTGGTTTGGGTTTAAAAGTTCAAAGTGGACTAAACCTTTCCAAATCTCACCAAACAGTTAATATCTTACATAGGTGAAGACCTTCTTTAGCCTGGGGTGCCAGTATTTCTCCTTTACGTACCTACAGTCTTTGGCGCTTGACATTTTGATAGATAACCTATTTCTCATCACCAGTCAGTATGTAGTTAAAAAAAGTTCGTTCATGAGGCATGACATCAGAGAAGAGCACACATTCACTCTCTGTGTGCAATTAGACTTGGAAAGTTTGTGAGGAATCCATTCACCCAATTTGCTGACTGTCCTGGTAGTATGCAGATGTAGATGAATGGTTGAATGAACAAATGTAAGCTTTTCTGCTAGTTCCTCAACAGTTGCAATGGGGTTTTGTTCCACCAGGGTTTGCAGGATGTCTTCATTGAGCTCTACAGATCTTTCAGGATGAGGATCGTCTTCTAGGCTGTAGTTTCCGGAGCAGAATCTCTGGAACCACCATTAACATTGGCTTACACTTATTGTCCAATCCTCAGATACTGCATTAATATTTCTTGCACATTCCGTTGCATTGTTGCCTTTATTGAACTCATAGAGCAAAATATGCTGCATATGGTCCTTTGACACTTCCACTATAACTTTCCAAAAATAACTGTTAAAATCGAACTGCACTCTTCAAAACTTGCATTAAGAATAAGGACAAGGTAAAATTACTACCTGCTTTTATCCCGTCTGACTTTTAGTTCATGCAATTGAAAAAGCTGCATTATGTATACAGGATGTATACATTATGTATAAAGTAGTTGTATGCTGTCAACCTAATGCGACAGTCCCATGAAGGGAATAATACTACTGCTATTTAGCCGTAGGAAGCAGCACCACTTCCTGTCGGTCTTGACACATTTCCTGTGTCCTTATGTTTGCAAGGGGGAGACAAACTCCTCTACCTAGCCTAGCCAGCATCCAGAGACATGTTTCTGAGTCTTTGCTCGTCATCAGTCTGGAGTAGCAATGGCCTGCTAGTTGGAGATGCCTGTTAAGCTCTCGTAAACATATAATAATTCTAGTGAAACACATTCACTGACTTCAAAAATAGAAATAATACATTTCTGAATCTCTCAGAGAGATTTAGAAATGTATTATTTCTCTCTCTCTCTATATATA
>NC_069008.1:10048701-10049547 GCF_001194135.2 Octopus bimaculoides | reverse complement strand
ACACACACACACACACACACACACACACACACACACACACACATATATATATATACTTATACATACATATATATCAGTATTTCTCAATCGGAGTTCCCTTGAATGCTAGGGTTCCGCAAAATGTTCCTAGGGGTTCTGCGAGCACGATTGTAATATTACTATACATGTACAACATATTATTGGTTCATGATTTACAATGGATGGATAGGTGTCCTCACCTTGTTTGTTGCTATCACAACATTTCAGCTGATGTACTCTCCAGTCTTCATCAGGTGTCCTGGTGGAATTTCGAACCCAACCTTTTATTTGATTAATGAGGTACACTGTTCTTATTCTTAAGGCATGCTACTGACGTTATTTTTCTGTTGATATTATTTTTCAAGTTTTAGAATCTGAGGATTAGTAGCCCATGCTCTTATCCACTATGCTATATGCCTGTAGGCAATTATAGAGTGAATTTTAGGGCTTATAAACCTAGTATTGTATCTTTTCTTAATACTGGTTCAATCCCAGGCAGGGACTTGAAAAATAATATCAAGAGAAAAATAACATCAGCAACATACCTTAGGAATGAGAACAGTGTACTTCATTAGTCAAATAAAGGGTTGGGTTTGAAATTCCACTAGAACACCTGATAAAGGCTGGAGAGTACATGAGCCAAAATGTTGTGATAAGAGCAAACAAGGTGAGGACACCTATCCGTCCATTGTAAATAATGTCCATAATTCCTCATCCCCAAAACAGAATAGTAATATTATTGGTTATTGTAATATTGAAATATAGACATCATCCTATCTAACCTGTTATGTTATCAAAACTATAACAACCTTATATATATATATATAT
>NC_069008.1:10047566-10048202 GCF_001194135.2 Octopus bimaculoides | reverse complement strand
GTGTTTTTATTGGCTAAACTGGCAATATGACCATCCCCAAGTACAACAACATCTGTTTCAACACACGATTTCACATCAAAAATCTTGCAAAACAAATATGTATATATATATATATATATATATAGGAGAATTTACGAAAAAAACAACAGACGAAGACAGGTGGTGTAAACAACAAATGGATGTATTAGTATAATGCTCAGGAATAGAGAAAGTCTTTAACGTTTTGAGCCTACGCTCTTCAACTGAAAGGAACACAGAAAGAAACAAGGAGAGAAACAAGAAGAGAAAAAAATATAAATGTAGTGGTCAGCAGTCTATCATGGCGAATGCCGTACAGAAGGATCACACAGGAGAGCTAAGAAAAAGGGGAGATAACAAAGAAGTGGTGAACCCAAGACAAGAAGGAGCGTGTGTGTGAGAGAATGCTGGTGATCTTAACATATGCATGTGTGTATGTAGGTGTGAAAATGTGGAGAAGGGAATTGGTCAGTGCTAGTGTGTGCGAAGTGATGTGTTGTGTGATGTGGTGTAGCGTGGTGTGATGTGAGGGTGTTGGGAGGTGGAGGAGGCGAGAGTGGGGAAAGCATGGGTGGAGTGTGGGTTGGGCTGAGGGTAGGGGTAGAGGTAGGAGTATGT
>NC_069008.1:10032971-10046980 GCF_001194135.2 Octopus bimaculoides | reverse complement strand
CGTTCGGCCGGGCAGTGCCCTGTTTGTCCGACGTACAGAGAATGACAGAGAGAGCAGGAGATGCAATAGATGATGTTGGTAGAAGTGCAGGTGAAGAAGTCAGTGATGTGAAAGGGTTGATGATGGGTGCCGGTGAGGAGGGTGGTGTTGGAGAGGTAAGAGTAAGTGCGGCAGTGTGGGTGGGAGCAAGGGAATGAGCCAGGTTAGGAGGTTGGGTTGGGGAAGAAGCTGTGGACCAAGAGGTCTCGTAGGTTGTGGGCTCATTTGAAGGAGGGGAGGGGTCGGTTAGGGAAGACGTGTAAGGTAGAGGGGTTGGACTGGAGGCACTGGAAAGCTTGGAGAATGGTGCGTTGGAGAGGTATGGTGATGGGATGGTAGGTGAGAGGAAAAGGGAGGTGGGAGACAGCAGGGCAGGTTCAGGGGAAGAAAGCAGATGCACGGTCCATGGAACGTGCTCTGGCAAAGGTGATGTGGATGGTGGTGAGGGGATATCCCAGTAGGATGAAGTGGCGAGCCATGAGTTGAGACTGAGTTTCAAAGTCATGGTTGTCACTACAGAGCCTGCATAGACGGAGGAATTGGGAATAGGGGATGGAAAGCTTGGTGTGTTTAGGGTGAGAGGAGGAGAAGTTAAGATAAGAGTGTGAGTCTGTGTGTTTGTAGTGGATGGAGGTGGTAAGAGTGGAGTGATGAAAGCTGACCGAAATGTCAAGAAAGGGGACAGAGGTGTCAGAGATAGTGCAGGAGAAGTGGAGGGCAGGATGGAAGGATTTGACAAAAGAGAGGAACAAGTCAAGATGTTCACAGGAGAGTGAGGTAGCACCGATACAGACGTCAATATAACGGCCATATAGTTCGTGAGTAGGACCAGTGAAACTTGAGAATAGCCAATGAACAGGTTCGCATAGTTGGGGCCCATTCTCGTTCCCATGGCCACTCCCAACCTTTGCTGGTAGAAATCACCCACGAATGAGATGATGAAAAAATATAAGAAAGATATGGTATATAATTTTTTTTTGTGCAGGGGTTCCTTGAGACATGTAATATATTTTAAAGGGTTATGCAAGGGTAAAAAGGTTGAGAAACACTGATATATATATACATACATACATACATACATACATACATACATATATAAATGCAAGTTTGTGTCAAGTTGCCGTCTACATCTGTAAATGAATTTTCATGAAACTTTGCAAACATGTCAAAGTAACATCCAGTTTGTTACTAGGCTCCTTGAAGTTTAATAAAAATCTATAATTGGATGGCTAGAAGGGGTCCACATATATAACCAATATATTTTCCTTTAACAGCCAAGGGAAATAACCCATTCATCTTCCTAGCCAAGGAAAATAACCAATTCATTTTCTTTTGATCACCCTAAACACTACCAAGCTCAAAGTTAATGGTCAAGGGATGGAAATTGACAACAGGTGGATCGTGCCCTACAATCCATTGATGTCTAAAACACTGCAGGCTCATATTAATGTTGAGTCATGCAACTCTATAAAAATGAATTAAATATGGATGTAAATACATCAATAAGGGCTCAGATATGGCGGTTTTGGGATTTGAACAGGAGGGCAGGCAGGCAGATGAAGTTCAGTAATATAAGTTGGGCAGGTATATCTCTAACAAGGGCTTTGAAATCCACGAGCGACATCCAACAGTGACAAATCTATCTATGTATACACACACACACACACACACACACACACACACATCTTAGAGATACATATTTTAAAGAATTCATCTTAATTTTACCCAAGTTGAGATATAGTTATTATAGCTTATAATAAGTTAATAACAGTTAGAAAATTCAAAGCTGTGACCTGAATCTAGAGGATACAAGATAAAACAGTTTGATAACACAGGATAAATATTTGTCAAAATATCTATGCATGCTGGGAGAAAGGATGTGCTTATTTTCAAATTCTGGGTTCCTTTGAGGGCAGTTCTAGCAGCAAGATTATTGATCCACTCTGTGAGTTTTATAAAAATGAACTGAAAATTTCTGCAGGAAGGAAAAGGAATCTAGGATTAAAAAAACAATTCTTTTGCACCAGCTGCCTGGTTTTAGCAACGATAATTAAGTATTCTTTATAAAGGAATGAATGAAAGTAGTGTGCATGCATGTGTGTGTATGCATGTATGTATGTGTGTAAAAAGTTGATTGCACAAGTAAAAATAGGTAACTTAGTATGTGATATCTATCTATACATGTGTGTGTTTGTATATATATATGTATTTGTACACACAAGCACACATATATGTATATAAGTGTGTGTGTGTGTGTGTGTGTGTATCTGGGATAATTCAGTGTCAATTATAGAAACTAAATCACAATTCTGAATTTCAAATATTAAATGATCAGACAATGATCAGACAAATTACTTTACCCAACAATATTGAAATATTCAAAATATAGCAATTATATCTAATTCAAAAATGTTGGTTAAGGTAATTTGCCTAGTTGTAGCTCAATTAATTCTTTAATTGAACATGAAACTTGTGATTACGATGTATTTACAATAATGGATGGTATTACTTGTATATATATATATGTATGTATGTATACACACACGCACATGCACACACACACTCACATGACAAATATATTTGTTCTTATATGTATGTGTATGTATACTTATATATCTTTTATACATATCAGAAAGCTTGTGTGTGTCCCTCTATTTTTTTTTAATGTAACTATTGTGTTTTATTGTTCTCTCCTTATTGAAATCTTAGCTATTTCACATCTCCCCCCCCCCATCCCTCCCTATTTCTCTCTCTTGCTGTTTAGCTAGGTAACAGCTTTAGCAAAAGACTTAATATAGAGATATTTCTAATTTTTCTGCTACATATGTCACACTAACTTCTTTTAATTAATTCAAGTGGTGAGTCAAAATTTGTGGATGTGAGTTCAAATTTTGTGGATGTGAGTTCAAATTTTGGTCATGTCCAATGTAATCTTTTACATATGATACTATAGAAAATGAGGGTTTGCACACATTTTGGTTTGATTAACTGCTTAGTGTAATTGTTGTCATCTATGGAAAGTGAATTTCAGCATTTGTGCTGGGGACATATAAAAGCACCTGTGCCAGTGCCATGTAAAAGTGCCTATGCCAGTTCCAAGTAAAAACACCTGTGCCAGTGCTGCATAAAAGCACCTATGTTGGTGCCATGTAAAAGTGCTCATGTCAGTGCCATGTTAAAAGCACCTAGTACACACTGTAAAGTTGTTGGTGTTAGGAAGGACATCCAGCCATAGACAAATGGAGCCTCTGACAGCTCTCCAGTTGGCTAGCTCCTGCTGAACCATCCAACCTATGCCAGCAAAGAGAATGGATGTTAAATGATGACAACATATCAACTACCCTGAATCAATAATCAAACAACAGAAAGAAGCACCATATAATGTTGACACATTAATAGCATATGTCTTTGACAGAAAAACCTCACACACACTGCAAATCAAGGGTTATCTATTCTGCTATTTTTGATGATGTTTGGCAACAAGAAGCTGGAATTTGCTTCCCTGATGTTTATAGAGGAACTGGAAATCCATTCCTGGTCAGTCTTTTCTTTGCCAAAATCCATTAGAAAATCTATTGCAGTTGTTTCTTCAAGTATTGCTCTCACACTCCTTCCTGGGAGCTGGACAACGTATTCTGTTTTCTAACTCACTTGGGTACATATGATGTGCCTATTTGCAACATTGCTAAGATTTCAGGAATCAGACAAATTCTTAATAGATGCCAAATGATTATCTGCAAAGAATAGACAATGATTCAGAAGAGAAATTTGGAGACCCAAAGTAGAATATTGCATAACAATAGGTCTCAAATGGGAGGAAAGGCTGCCTTAAATTGTCATTGCTTTGAACCAAAATTAAAACCTTCGAGCTTTCTACAAACATGTAATTAATATTTTAGGAGGTCAGCTGTTCAGTTATTTTGTCACAAATCTATCATAAGTTGGAGAAGGAGAATTTCCTTGTGGCAGTAATGGAGTTCCTATGAATGCATTAGTTAAGACAGCAAACAAATTGATGTAGGTGTTCTTCAAACTGCAACAACTTTAATTAACTCATGAGTGGCTGTGTGAAATTTTTGAGTCTACAAATATTAACCGGCAGCTGTTGCAGGCACAATAAATCAATAGACACGGCTGTTGCATGAGGGAGAAATAGCTCATTATCTTACAAAATTTTAAAATATATTGGAACGTTTAGGTCTACCTCCACACAGACTGTAGTTAAAAAAGGAACACCAATCATGCTGCTGCACAATTTAGAGCATCCACAACTATGCAGTGGTACAAAACATAATAAACAGTTAAGAAGACACATTATCAATGGGTGCAACAATAGAGAGGATGCAATTATACTCAGAATTTCAGATGTGCCCTTTCAAAAGAAGACTTCAGTCTCCAGAATACCTAAACTTTGGTCTATCAATCAATGAATCCCAGGGGAAACACTGACATTTGTGGGACTGCATTTTCAGGACTACTACTTTGATAATGGCAATAAAGGATGCTCAAGAGTAACAAAACCCCATCACCTATCATAATCTCTTTATTCGTATTGATAATATAACCAATAACACAGAGTACCTGAAATGCTGACTTGAAAATATTTAGTCTTGCCAAGTTTATGAGTATAGATCTAATAACATATAAACCAGGACTTATTGTTATTCCTAATATCAATTCTTAACCAATGCTTGTAATGTAGTTCCAATAATTGGATGTGTGAGTTTTCACCAAAATACTCCAATTGCCATAAATTAGAAGAATGGCTTTATTTCCATGACTAGTTTACTCTTGAACACTCAAGTTTTTATTCACTTTCAAATGATTTTAAGAACTAAAGAGGTTTAACAATATTAAACAATATATTATGTTCTATAATAGTTTCAAAGGGAAAAAATGTATTCACATTTACTTATTCCATTGTTCTTATTTAATATGCCTGAATAAGATATATATCATTTGCATACTTCAATTAGTAAATATTCTACAGTTATTGACTTGAGAACCTATCAATAATATTACATTAGACACAAACCAGACTACTGTGTAATTGGAAAACAATTCCATTTTTTACATGAAAAGATAGCTTTTCGAGAAATGCAATAGTGTTCAATTAAACTGAATATACCTTCACACACACACACACACACACAAACACACACATTTGTGCATGTAATAATAAAAATGTATAAATATACATACACTCACACATATAAATTGTTACTATATGGATAATTTTTAATATGCGAACTCAATCTGAAGAATACATAAATACATACATACATTTACACATTCGTATATACATACATATATATCATCAACATCATTTAACATCTGTTTTCTATGCAGGCATGGGTTGAACTGCTTGATTGAAATCTGGTAAGCCAGGGAGCTACACTTATTTCAATGTGGTTTGGCATGGTTTCTACAGCTGGAACCCTTCCTAATGCTAACCACTCCAACAATGTAGCGCCATTGGTATGACGCTGGCATTGGCCACACACTCAAACAATGCATTTTATGTGCCATTGGCATGGGTGCCAGTCAACTGGCTACTGGCATCAGCCACAGCTGTGATTTCACTTGGCTTGACAGCACAGCATATTACCCAACGTTTGAGGGGTGATTTTTATGTGCCAGTTACGCGACACTGGCATTGGCCATGACTATGATTTCACTTGGCTTGATGGATCTTCTCAAGCACAGCATCTTGCCAAAGGCCTCGATCATTTGTCATTGCCTCCACGAGGCCAATAGTTCAAAGATCATGCTTCACCACCTCATCCCATGTCTTCCTGAGTCTACCTCTTCCATAGGTTTCCTCCACAGTTAGAATGTGGCCCTTCTACACACAGCTGTCCTCATCCATATACATCACATGACCATAAAGTACAGTCATCTCCCTTGCACACCACATCTGATGCCTCTTATGCCCAACTTTTCTCTCAGGATGCTTACACTCTATCGTGCATGCACACTGACATTACACATTCAGCGAAGTATACTGGCTCCACTTCTTTCAAGCCTACACATGTCCTCAGCATGGCTGTTCACACACAAGCATCATATAGTCTGCCTTTTAGTCTGAGTGAGCGGCCCTTTGTTACCAGCAGAAGTAGGAGCTCTCTGAAATTTACCCAGCCTATTTTTATTCTAGCAGCTATTCTAGTTTTCCCCCTGGCATTTGATGGAGTCTATTTTCTGTTTTTTTTTTTTTTTTGTATTAATTGTACTGGTGCACCTACCACACACAAAAACTATTGTCCCTGTAAACCTTCCTCTGATATTCCTGCACCTCTTATGAGTCTATATCTTACACTGGATGCATGTTATGGAGTTTCTACCTATACCTTTTCTACAGATCAAGCAGGGCCATCTACCTGAAGGCATTTGTGATTTGTTTATTCTCTTACTAAGATTTTGGTTTTTGGCAGATTAACTCTAGGGCCCTTTGATTCTAGACCTTGCTTCCATACCTGAAATTTCTTCTGTAGTTCTGGTAGCTATAAGAACAAGGTCATCAGCATAGAGGAGCTCTCAGCTATGCAAGCCACCTATCTTTTTCTGGTACATCGATAACAGTAATGCAACTAAGTTGGCTAGCCATGTATGGAACTTGAAGAGCAACTCCACACTACATACATACTTGCAGGCATTTAGTTGCATTGATTTATATCCTCAGTTCAAATACCATGGGGATGTGCCTGAAAACAGACAGGTCGTTTGCATAATGTCTTTTGAATTCGGCCTCACATAACCCAATGTAATTTTTCTTTTCAATTGATATAAATCAATGTAACTAAATCCAAGTTGTATGTTAATGAATCTAAGAAATGCAACTTATGCATAGATCTCATATTCTTTGATCCAACACACAGCTTAATTTCAGATTTGAAATTTATAGCCGGTGTTGATACATGGACAGATTTCTTTTATTGAATTGGAAGGCACCACCCACTCTGGATTGAGTTCCTGTTTCACAGACTTTGACATATTTTCTGTTATTCGAGTACCATAATAACATGAAACTATTAGTAGCGCTTTCAGTTGTGTATTTAATTTTATATATATATAATTAAATGCACATATATGTAAAGTAAAGGAGGGATATGATATCGAATTTCTCAAAGTAAAATGTCAAGGAAAACATCTTATTGAGGAATGTTCAGAGTTTGCTCATGCTACCAAATCTAATTCAAACTAACTGAGGAAGAAAATTTCTCTTCAAACGATGTCAAATTTATTTGCCCTGAAGGGATCATACCAATAATGCATAAATATGCAATTGGTGCAATTGAGATACATGTCAGACTTTTATTCTAACTGGAAATAAAAACAAAAAGTTTGAATGTTCAAATTTTTCATTCTCCTCATTTCAATATTGACCACAGAGCTCCAAAAGATTTTTTATTCTCTCTCTGTTTATTTCCTCGTGTTCCTTTCTGTTGAAGAGCATAGACTCAAAATGTAAAAGGTTTTCTCACCTTCCCAAGTGTTAAACTAATACACCTGTTTGTTGTTTATACACCTGTCTTTGTCTTTTGTTTTTCTGCAAATTTCAACTATATATATATAAAGTCAATCAAAACATGAACAAGCAAGAAAAAACAACAACGCGAGGATGTGGAATAAGTACAGTGTTATTGGATGCTCAGGAAAGGAAAGGAAAGAAAAGAAAGAGGATTTCACGTTTCGAGCAGAGCTCTTCATCAGAAATATAGGAAAAGTCCAAAGAAGGGAAGACAGAGAAAGAAAATCACCAACGATGCACACGCGGTCACACACACACATATATATATATATGATTGTACACATACATAAATATAATGAGAACTGGTGGTGGTTTGGTCTATACATTTTACAGTTGTTCACTGGATAAAGAAGAATGAGAAATTTTATATCTGAATTAAAAAAAAAAAAAGTGATGCTCAGATCTGGAGCAAATGCACTTAATCACATGACAGTTGTACCAAGGCTGACACTGCGTATAATATCGGCTGAAATAGAACATGACAGAATATAACAAATGGAATAGTCATGGCTGGAATAAGTGTAATTGTAGAATTGCTGGAGCAGACCTTGGCTGGGGCTAAATAGCAATAATAATGAGTCTATCAATCAACTTCAGTACTTAGCTGATTCATGTATATTTTTTTATTGACTCAGGAAAGATGAAAGGTAAAGATAAGCCCCATGGGATTTGAACTGAGGATATAAATCAATGTAACTAAATGTATATATTTATAAATTAGGCTGTAGAGTGTGTCTACATACAAATATATATATATACATATACATATATATATATATATATATATACACACACACATACATATGCATATGTATATACACATATGCATACATATGTGTATATGTGTGTGTATATTTATATATGCTCATATATGTGAGTGTGTGTGTGTGTGTGTGTGTGTGTGTGTGTATATATATATATTTATATACACACACACACACATACATACAATGAATTCTGAGAAAAACTGGGTAAAAAAAGGAATCAATAGTTGTGTGCAAGAATGAGGATAATACTAGTACAGACATGTAATGTGCATGGGTGATGGTAGAGGTAATGAAGGAGTGCCAGGCAATTCATGTGAAAGGATCTAATAGAAAGAAGACTGAAGAAAACAGGTAGAAGTGGTGAAAACAAATGTCAGGTAGGCGAAACTCAACAAAAGAGGTGACAAAGGAATGAACAAGTAATGGAATGCTATGTTGGAGAGAATTTTCCCAATCTATGTAAGCATTTGTATGCATAGGCATTGGCTGACTGGTAAGAAGCTTGTTTCCTACCCATATGGCTCTGGATTCAGTCCCACTTCATGGCATCTTGGGCAAGTGTCTTCTGCCAGAGCCTTGGGCCAACCAAAGCCTTCTGAGTGCATTTAGTAGACAAACTGAAAGAAGCCTGTCATATATATTTTTATATATGTGTCTTTGTCCCCTAGCACTGCCTGACAACTGCTGTTGGTGTGTTTACATCCTTGTAACTTAGTGGTTCACCAAAATTGACCAACAGAATAAGTACCAGGCATTGCAGAAAAACTAAAAATTCTTTCAAGGTGGTGCCCTATCATGGCCATAGTCTAATGATTGAAACATGTAAAAAATAAAAGATGCTATAAATACAGGCACAGTCTGGCCAAATGGTTAAGAAATTCACTTTGGGATCATGAGGTCTCAGTTTCCATTCTGCTGCCTGGCATCTTAGACAAATATCATTTTCTATAGCCTAGTTGCTTGATTTTCTGAGTTAAATCCTGTGTATCATATTCTCTTCACTGAGGATGCAGTTGAGGTGATGGCGTGTGTTGGTTGGCCACATGAAACATAGTCACAGCATATAAGGAAGTATCTTGCTGAGATAGGACTGACTAGGACAATGCTTGGAGGGTTGCCTGGGACAACCTGAGCTAATACCGACAAACAATGGATGCAGCTATGCACTGCAATGGTGCATGCCCCCATACCTGGCCTTGGTTTGACCGCATCTTGTGAGTGAAACTTAGTAGACAGAAACTGTGTGAAAGTTCACTAGATGGACTGTACCTGCAATTCAAAGATACAACCTAGTCACAAACTGTATCATGTTGAAGCCATCTGCAAATTACATTATGGGTACATGGTCTGTGGAAGTAGCCACTCACATGCTAATTAACAAGCCTGGTAACTTACTTGATTGGCCATGCAAACAGTCATGGTTAGAAATTCTGGCCATGTGCTTCAGAAAAAAAGCATTATTTGAGTACAGAGCAAATCAAAAATTACTTAAATGATAAGAAGACAAGAAATTATGTAACGAATTTCATTAAATCATTGCATCTCATAGTAGAAACAGCTGAAAGCTAATGAAGTTTATTACATAATTTCTTGTTCCCTTGTCCTTTATTTCATGTTTTATGTTATGCTCTGTACTTAACTAATGCTTTTTTCAAAAGCATATGTATATTGAGTTCTAACACCAGGTGCTTAGTAACACTATGTCTCAGTGAAATATTAATACATAGTCGCAAGTCAGGAGGTCCTGGCATCGATCACTTTCGGATAGTGTTTTTTACATGCCACCAGCATGGGAGTCACTGGCATCAGCCATGTTCGGATGGTGATTTTTATGGGCCACCGGCATGGGAGCCAGTCAGGCAGCCCTGGCATCAATCATGTTCAGATAGTGCGTTTTAGGCGCCAGTCAGGGGGCACTGGCATGGACTATGTTTAGATGGTGCTTTTTATGTGCCACTGGCATGGGAACTGGTCAGGTGAACCTGGCGTTGATCATGTTTGGATGGTGTTTTTTTACATTTCACTGGCATGGGAGCAAGTTGGGGGCACTGGCATTGACCACATTCAGATGATGCATTTTACATGCCACCGAAATGGGAGCCAGTCAAGGGGCACTGGCCTCAGCTACAATTTTGGTTTTACTTGATCTTCTGAAGCGTATCGTATCACCTGATGCATCAAGGGTACTTTTAAATGGGCCAGACATGCAACACTGGCATCGGCCATGGCTGCGATGTAACTTTAGTTGCCAGCACAGTATATCTCCAAAGGTCTTGGTCTTCTGTCATTGCCTCTGTGAGACCCAATGTTTGAAGGTCATGCTTCACCACCTCATCCCATGTCTTTCTGGGTCTACCTCTTCCACAGGTTCCTTCCACAGTTAGGGCGAGGACTTCCTCACACAGCTGTCTTCATCTATATGTAACACATGACCATAACAGTGCAGTCGTCTCTCTTGCACACCACATCCAATGCTTCTTAATTCCCACATTTCTCTCAGGGTACTTACACTCTGTCGTGTATGCACACTGACATTACACATCCAGCGGATCATACTAGCATCATTTTTTCAAGCCTATGCATATCCTAAGTAGTCATGGCCCATGTTTCACTGCCGTGTAGCATGGCAGTTTGCACATGCACATCATACAGTCTATCTTCCACCCTGTGTGAGAGGCTCTTAGTCGCCAGCAGAGGTAGAACCTCCTTGAACTTTGCCCAGACTATTCTTATTCTAGCTGCTACACGCTCAGAGCAACCACCCCTACTACAGACGTGGTCACCTAGGTAGCAGAAGCTATCAACTACTTCTAGTTTTTTTCCCCTGGCATGTGATGGAATCTGTTTTCTGTACATCTTTAGTGTTTTTGTGAGTGCATCTGCCACACACAAAAACTATCTTCCAGGTTAACCTTCCTTTAATATTGCTGCACCGTTTATGTGTCTATAGCTTAAACCGGGTACATTGTATGGAGTTTCCACCCATGCCTTTTCTACAGATCGAACAGGGCCATCTACTTGAAGGGCTTTGTGATTTGTCAGCCTTCCTACTTACTAAGACTTTGGTTTTTGCAAGGTTAACCCTAAGGCCCTTCGATTCTAGACCTTGCTTCCACACCCTAAACTTTGTCTCTAATTCTGATAGTAACTTGGCTATTAGAGCAATGTCATCAGCATAGAGGAGCTCTCAGGGGCAGCCTGTCTTGAATTCCTCTGTTATTGCTTGGAGGACTATCATGAATAAGAGGGGGCTAGGACTGATCCTTGGTGAACCCCTACTTCTACCTGGAATTCTTCACTATACTTATTGCCAATCGCCACCTTACTGACTGCATCCTTGTACAGCTCTTACCAACCACTTGTCTATCCCCAGTTTCCACATTAACCACTAGATAAAGGATTGAGGAAACCAGTCAAAGGCTTTCTCCAAGATAGCAAAAGCCAAGAACAGAGATTTATCTTTGGTTAGGTATTTCTCTTGCAGTTGCCTTACCAGAAATATAGCATCAGTGGTGCTTCTACCTGGCACAAAACCAAACTACATCTCATCTAGGCTAACTCTCTCCCTAATTGGGATACGACTTCTCTCTCTAACTTTCATCACCTGATCCAATAATTTGATGCCCCAGTAGTTATTTCTATTTAAAGCATCACCTTTACCTTTGTAGCAGCTGACTATAGTGCTGCTACACCAGTCATTGGGTATGACTCCTTCATGAATTACCTGATTTACGATGCAGGTGACAAGACCATAACCCACAACACCCAATATTTTAAGCATCTCTGCAGTGATTCCTGATGGGCCAGGTGCTTTCCCTATCTTTATATCTTTAATTGCTTTATCTACCAAGGTACTGTCAAGTCGGGTAGTTAATCCCTCAATTGGGTCAACCTTTGGCAGATTCTCCTTCTCCCATTCATTCTCCACATTCAGCAGTCTTTCATAATGGCTTCTCCAAGCCTCTTTCTTTTCAGAATCATTTAAAGCAAGTGCACAATCATCCATGTGGACATATTTTTCTCCTATGACATCACAATTTTCTCTCACACACTGTCTTGCAATCTGAAATGCTTCAGTTCTTTCATCCTCACGTTGCTGAACATTGGCAAGCTTCTTTTCTGCTACTCCCTTGGCTATATATACCTCTCTCCTAGCTTCCCTACTGGCTACCTGATACAGTCTCCTACTACCCCCACTCTTCCAGGCCTTCCAGGCCTGTTTCTTTGCCTACAGTATTGTTCCACCTCCATGTTACCCTAGGTCAGGGAGCCACAGATTATGTACATAGTGCTCAGCAAACTGTCTTGCGGGAATTTCCAGCTGCCTTCTATGTCACAGGACTGTAGCTCCTCCTCCCTCTCATTAAATTTCTCGGTAAAGATATCTCTAAATCTCTGACCATGTGAAGGGTTCTTAAGCTTCCAAGTCCTTCTTTTCCAGATTTGTCTGCTTTTTGGCATGCTTCTGACCTTGAGTCTAAAGTCACTAATAACTAGTCTATGCTGTGGGGTACATTCTTTACCAGGGAGGGTCTTTGTGTTTAAGAGCAACCATGCATACCGCTGTCTGGTGACAATGAGATCAATCTGGCAAGCAGAGACTCCTGTGGTACATAAAAAGCACTATCTGAATGTGATCAATGCCAGGGCCGCCTGACCGGCTTCCATGCCGGAGGCATGTAAAAAGCACCATCTGAACTTGATTGATGCCAGGCATGCCTTACTGGCTCCTGTGCCAGTGGCACGTAAAAGTACCCACTACACTCTTGGAGTGGTTGGCGTTAGGAAGGGTAGCCAGCTGTAGAAACATTGCCAGACCAGATTGGAGCCTGGTGCAGCCACTGGCTTTCAGGACCTCAGTCAAATTGTCCAACCCAATGATGATGATAAAGATGATGATGATGATGATGATGAGGAGGAGGAGGCATGGCTGAGTGGTGAGAAACTTGCTTCCTAATTACATGATTCTGGGTTCAGTCCAACTGCGTGGCACTTTGGGCAAGTGTCTTCAATTGTAGCCTTGGGTTGACCGAAGTCTTGTGAGTGGATTTGGTAAATGGAAACTGAAAGAAGTCCATCATATATATGCAGGTGTATGTCTTTGCATCTGAGGATGTTCCCCACCACCTCTTGACAACCAATATTGTTATATTATATCGTAGGAACTCAGCAGTTCAGTAAAAGAGACCAATAGGATAAGTATCAGGCTTAAAAAATTCAAAAAGTACTAGGATTGATTCATTCAACTAAAAATTTTTCATTAATCTTTTACTTGCTTCAATCATTAGACAGCAGCCATGCTGGTGCACCACCAGGCTGTGTGGTACAAAGATTGCTTCCCAATATACATTTCTGTGTTTAGTCCCACTGCATGGCACCTTGGGCAAGTGTCTTCTACTACAGCCTCAGGCTGACTAAAGCCTTGTGAATGGATTTGGTGAACAGAAACTGAAAGAAGCCCGTCATATGTATATATATGTACATGTGTGTCTTTGTGTTTGTCCCTACCCCACCACTTGATAACTGGTATTGGTGTGTTTATGTCCCTATAAAATAGCAGTTTTGAAAAAGAGACTGATAGAATAAGTAGTAGGCTTAAAACAAATAGTAAATCTTGGGAACGAGTTATTTGACTAAAACCCTTCAAGGCAGTGTGCTAACATGGCTGCAGT
>NC_069008.1:10027659-10032338 GCF_001194135.2 Octopus bimaculoides | reverse complement strand
ATATATACGACGGGCTTCTTTCAGTTTCCGTCTACCAAATCCACTCACAAGGCTTTGGTCGGCCTGAGGCTATAGTAGAAGACACTTGCCCAAGGTACCAAGCAGTTGGACTGAACCCAGGACCATGTGGTTGGTAAGCAAGCTACTTACCTCACAGCCACTCCTGCGCCTATATATATATATATATATATATATACACACACACACACACACATATATATATATGTATGTATGTATATGTCTGTATGTTTGTGTTTGTCCCTCCACCATCACTTGACAACTGATGTTGGTGTGCTTACATTCCCGTAACTTAGCAGTTCGGCCAAAGAGACTAATAGAATAAGTAGTAGGCTTACAAAGAATAAGTCCTGGGGTAGATTTGTTTGACTAAAGGCGGTGCTTCAGCATGGCCACAGTCACATGAATGAAATAAGTAAAAGAATATATATACATATATATACATACATATGAGGGGATATCGAAACATTCCTGGACTAGTTATGCTTAATAAAAGATAATTTATTTATCTAAATTTTAACATCATCTCCTTTGAAATAGTCACCTTGTACAGCAATACACTGGTCCTAACATTCCTACCACTTTTGGAATTTGGCCTGGAAGTCGTTTTCCATAAGCAAGTTGAGGACTGTCTATGATTTGCTCTTGATCTTGACAACAGTATTAAAATGGTGACTTTTGAGCTGCTAAATCTGACGAATAGGGCAGGTGCGGATGGGATACCATGTTGTTTTGAGCAAGAAACTCATGAGGAGAGCTTGGTGACAAGGTGCATTGTCGTCATGAATAATCCAATTCTTTGTGCTCTACAGATTGAGTTGCTTACGTCAAACGTCTTCGCTCAAATGCTTCAAAATGTCACAGTAGAACTCTTGATTGATGGTCTGGCCCAAGGGGACAAATTGTCAATGTACAATACTGCGAATGTTGAAAAAAACCATGAGCAATGCTTGATTGAGCTGCAGCTTTGTTGTGCATCCCTGCCACTTGAGACATTGCACATGACCCACTACCTCATCCTTGTAAGCTTACTGAAGTATGCGCAGTGTCTCTGTAGCAGACTTCCCAAGTTTAATGCAAAATTTCACATTGGCCCTTTGTCCCAACTTCCTATCCATGACTAAAATTACACACTACAGCATACACATGATCACAAAAACCCAAATTTCACAATTTGTGAAATAAACACAGCGATGTCACCCAGCACACTGCCTCATGGTGGTCACTGCAACAGTGTGCTGCCATCTGTTGGCATGCTACAGAACTAGTCCAAGAACTTTTGATACCACTTTGTATATATATGTACACACATACACACGCGAGTGTTACCTGTTATATGAAGGGTAACTTTGGTAATGTACTTTTGCCACCATGGAAATATGGCATTACATGCAATAATTATAATTCGACTGTTATCAATTTCCTTGGTGCTTATACAAAATGATAAAATGAATATTAATTTTTAAAAGGAAAGAATTCATTATCTTAAAATTAAATTAAACAAATTTCTCCTCCTCTATCATTTCCTCTCCCTCCTTCTCCTCCATCTTCTCTGATTCTTTTTCTCTCATTGTATATGTTTGTGTATAGCATTTCTTTATTCATTGCTTGTACCAGCAAGAGGTACAGGATGTGCACTCATCCTGTACCTCTTGTGTTATATGTCTGTATTTTTCTTTTATTCTCTTCTTCCTCCCTCTATATGACAAAGCATCTTTGGAGAAACCAATCAACCAATATTTGTATCAACTCTTATAGGTGAGTGTGTGTGTTTATAAATCTTCTGATGGCTGATACATAAATCTAATGATCAAAATTTAAATTCCAAAAGTAATGTCTCTATCAATCACATTGGTTCTACCTAACATAAAAAAAGAGTAGTAACACACATGCATGCATGCAAACACACACACACACACACACAAGATCATTTCTTCCTTATGATGAATCTGTGAAGCTTTTGTAATGTATCTCTGTATGATATTCATACACAAATATGGAAAATAAAAAATGATATTTAATTATAAAAATGTAATAGGACTTTTTAAGTATCAAATGGCTATGGAGGCCCACCTGAATAAAATAAGGATCAAAGGGGTCCAGAGGCAGAAAATTGTTGAGAATCATTGTTCTAGAAGGATGATGTTCTGGCGAAGAAAAACTTGTCTTAGTGGTTAGTATGGGGTTGTGAAAGGGAAGTGAAGAAACAAGTGGGTTGGGGTGATGGTGACTGAGAATTGGAAGTATAATACCAGTCAGTTGAAAGGAACAGAGGCTAGTATAGTAACAAGAGAAAAGGCAGCTCACCTGTAGGCTTAATGGTATTAGTCACTTACAGACATGCTCTAGCATGTTTTGAAGTGAGTGAACATCATTCAGTTGAATGACTCTAATCTTGATGCTGTCCAGGAGCTCTGTGTCCATAGCAACAGCTCCATTCTAAGTGTGACAGCAATACTCCATTGTGGGTCTCATTTGAATTTTGTAGAGTGTCAGCAGCTGGTAGGGCTGAAATATTTTCTGGTCCTGAAAGGAAGGGCCAGTTTTGGGATGTAGTACTAGCTATGTAAAGGATGTGCTTTCCTCATGAAAGAACCTTGATGATAGGGAGACCCAATATTTGGAATTACTGTGATGAATCTAGCTGAGTGTCACTCATATTATAGGAAGAGCTACATTAGTGTTTTCTTGATAAGGGGAGTGGTTGAGGTTCTTTTATACTCTTAAACGAAACAAAGTCGACATGACCCCACTAAAGGATATTTTTAAGGTTTCTGTTTCTAGAATCAATGTATGCTTGGCATGTGATGTTTAGGTGGCATGTGGATAATGCCTGGCTGGAATGAAGGATTGTATTGTCTGCACATGAACAGGCACTATTGGATGTCATGGCATTCGGAGTGGAAAATTCTCTGTTAGTACATGTCACTATGGTGTGATCAGCTAGGAAGCTATGTATCCAAGAGTTGAGAAATGGGTGGAGCCCATAGTAGGAAATTTTGATAGCTATGCATGCCAAAGAGTTGAGGTCTTTGCTCATGTTTAGAGCAATAACACTGGAGTCACTGAACATTTTTAAAGCGAGAGCCCGTGGATGTATGACTGAAGAGAGTAAGCCTCCAGTGAATTTAGCTCTGTAGAAGCCATACAGGTAGAAAAAGTGGAGGATATCCTTGTTAATGGCTATCTCTGTTACCATAGAGATGCTAGAAGTGAGAGCAATAGAAGGGAGGCAGCTGGTTCAAAAAGGGTGCCTATCTTTGGAATGAGACACACTGAAGCTTGGTATCAAACGTCACAGTACATCTCTTTAAAGAGCGAGAGATTAAAGTTAGGTGAGCAGAGGTGCCAGTTCTGTGGCGCAATGTTTGAGTATAACTGTAGGGACATTGTTAAGGCTGGTGGCATTTTTTGTTTGAAGTAAATGGAAGTATTTCCATAATTGGCATGTATGCATGTGGAGTGGGATGCCTAGAAGAGTGAACGGGAATGGATATGGAGGGAATGGTCCAAGAGTAATAGAGTGGAGTTTGATGTGAAGTGGATAGCAAAGGTGGAGGGTTTCTCTACGGGGTGCTTCTAATAGAACTGTCAGTTTAGAAGTGCAAGAAAAGAGAACTCAGCAACATTAGTGGAAATTCTTTAGGTAAGGGACCGGAAGAATTAGCTTGCAGTTTAAGAAATGGGAAAGCTTGAGGCTCATGTGATGCAGGAAGATACTCTTTGCAAACCAGATAGTGGTCTTACAAGAGTTGCATTGCTTTAGATTGTGGGTGATATTCTCCAGGCATTGAAAGCCTTGTTTCTTGCCTGAATGTTGCTGCTGTATATGTATACATATATATATAGATATGTATATCTATCTATGTATCTCTCTCTCTCTCTCTCTCTCTTTCTCTCTCTCTCTCTCTCTCTCTATATATATCATCATCATCATCATCATCGTTTAACGTCCGCTTTCCATGCTAGCATGGGTTGGACGATTTGACTGAGGACTGGTGAAACCGGATGGCAACACCAGGCTCCAGTCTGATTTGGCAGAGTTTCTACAGCTGGATGCCCTTCCTAACGCCAACCACTCAGAGAGTGTAGTGGGTGCTTTTACGTGTCACCCGCACGAAAACGGCCACGCTCGAAATGGTGTCTTTTATGTGCCACCCGCACAGTTAAGAATGTAGTAGAGTACAGTATAAAGCTCGCCCAGCTTCAGATTTCACCCTCTGCTATCCAGTAGTATACATACTGCCAGGTTTGCATTTGGGCATCTATAAATAGATAATTGAAAACATTTGGAGACAACAAGGAGTAAGGTCAGGCATTTATTTTCAATCACTATAGTTGTTTGTACACAGTGTAGTTCTCCATGTGTGCACGTACTTGATTATGCAAACATTTCCCTGCATTATGAGATCTAGTTGTGTTTCCTCAGGTGACATGTAAATATTGTCTCTGTAAAGTTCAAATTCTTGGCTTCAGGAGCATCCTCTCTGTCTGTCATGGCCTGAAGTTAGTAGTAACCACTGAGTTTATCAAGATGTGTTATTGCTGAAGGACCATTGGCAAACCTCGAGAACTATGTTGTGTAGAAACAATTGTAGTAATTGAAAATAAATGTCCAACCGAACTCCTTCATGTTGACTCCAAATTTTTTCAATTATGTA
>NC_069008.1:10019591-10026607 GCF_001194135.2 Octopus bimaculoides | reverse complement strand
AACAGGTCTTTGCAAACAGAGTTTAGTGTCCAATGAAGGAAAGGTACGCATAAGTGGGCTGGCTACACCCCTGGCAGAGGCCTCAGATTATGGTCTCACTTGGCTTGCCGGGTTTTCTCATGCACTGCATATTTCCAAAAGTCTCAGTCACAAGTCATTGCCTCGGTGAGGCCTAAAGTTCGAAGGTCGTGCTTCACCACCTCATCCCAGGTCTTCCTGGGCCTACCTCTTCCATAGGTTCCTTCAACTGCTAGGGTGTGGTACTTTTTCACACAGCTATCCTCATCCATTCTTGCCACATGACCATACCAGCGCAATCGTCTCTCTTGCACACCACAATTGATGTTTCTTAGGTTCACTTTTCTCTCAAGGTACTTACACTCTGTTGAGTATGCACCGTTAAATAAAAACAATTTTTGTTTAACAGGTATCACATTGAAAGCTATTAAATTACAAAGTGCTTGTGTTGTTTATAATAAACTTTATTTTACATTTCTTGCCCACAAGAAATGTCTGATCTTTAGAATACTGCTGTATATCTTCTTAAATCACAATCACAGGAAAAGTTGTTGATAAGAATTACCAACAAAAACAAGGCTGATAAATATGCACAGGTGTTGCAAATTAAGTTTAATTACCAATAAACATCAGCTTGGATGACACTTTACTCAACTGACAGAGGAAGGTGACCGATCAAACTGATTATGTAAACAGAATTTTTTTCCACCTATTCTTATCGGAACCTTTGATACAGAGTATCAAAATTTTAATCTCTTTCACACTGATAAAATGTCAAGCAAACTTTAAAATTTGTCATTGCTGTTATTGTCAGTATGGGCAGAACATATGAATCATTTACTGTGAAGGAGAAATTAAATATGTTGAATATGCATTTGAATGTAGCAATAGAGCTGCTGGGAAGGCATTTTAATGTTAATGAAGTTGGCGTAAACAGTATGACAAACTTAAAACTGTGCCTAGTAATAAATAGACAAAAACAAAACATACAATCAAGATTATCCATATCATTACATTTTTTCAGTCAGGAATGTCCATATCAGTATGTATGTCAATGGTGTTCCATTGTGATAGGTAGAAACTGCAAGCAATGTAAAATATGGCCTGGACTGTGTTTACCAACATGAACGTCAGACTTCAAAAAGTAGTTAATCATTTAACGGTTTTAATAAATTTATACAGAAAATATAAGCATTATACCGTCCAGCATAAATAAAAGTCAACTTCATTATATTTAAGCCATTATTTTTTTCTGCAAAAACCTATTTTGACATTAAATGAGTCAACTTCCAGTATGAATGTTTACATTTTGTACATCATTTTGCAACAAAAAAAAATTTTCAAAATAAATTCTGGAAATGATCTACTCGTAATTTATGCACCCCTTAAAGTTTATTTCTATTTTTGTGAAAAAAAGTGTGTAAATTACATGTGTTTTCACAGTAAAAGATACATACAATGAGTTTCTTTCAGTTTCCATCAACCAGATCCACTCATAAGGCTTTGGTTGGCTCAAGGCTATAGTAGAAGATACTTTTGCCCAAGGTGTCATGTACTGGGACTTGACTTGTCTTTCACACATACACACACACACACACACACACACAGTGTTTGTCAAGTTTGTGTCCTGTAGATACTGCTAATACACCTATTCATACATACATAGGTACAATCATACACATACACACGTGTGTTCATGTAGACTGATCTATTGATTATTGCCTAGGCTGATAGATTTATCAGAGAGAGAGAGAAAAAAAGAGAGAAATGGTTAGGTCATCACAGTTTATCATTAATGATAATAATAATAATAATAATGATAATAATAATAATAATGGTAGTGGTAGCAGTGGTGTTTGTGGTACCAACAGTGATATAGTAATGATTTCTGTTATTGACTCACTGGTGAAGGGTGAGGGTGTATAATGCTAGGAAAAATTACAGAAGCAGTTGTAGTAAATAGGAAGGGTGTGGTGGGAGTGAGATGCATAAGGAGCTTTCCATCTACCATGATTGAAAAACAAGTAGTAGCAAAAGAAATCAAATATGAACACACACACACCAAGAGTAACAGCAAAATTGTCAATCTCACAAATTCTTAAAACTTCTTAAAACCAATAAACTAATCGATTAGCAATTTTTCATTTTCCCAGATAAGACATCTGGCTACATTGACACTAGTTTTTGTAAGAATCAGTGAAATACCCATTGAGATATTTAGCTAGAAAGAGAAGAGGTTGAAATCGCCAGCCTCACCATGTCTTCCCAACTGAGCAATGTTGAGAGGGCTAAGATCATCCAGGCCTTCAGTAATGGTACCAACACACATTCTCTAGTTTCTATCTTCAAAGTCCATTCAAGAACCATCAAGAAAATTGTGAATAAGTTTGAGAAAGAGGAAATAGTAGAAAGGAAAACTGGATCAGGAGGTCATAACTGCAAGAGGGATCATCATTTCAATCTAGAGCTGAAGAGATCAATCAGAAGAGATTCAACTCAATTCACAAGACGTTTGGCACATAAGAGGAGTTACAGCTATGGAAGTCTAAAGAGTGGTGACAGAAGACTTGAACATGAAATCATTGAGATCTGTGAGGCACCTTGTTACTCCAGGACAAAAGTTAGAAGGTTGGAGAGAGTGAAGATCATCTTGAACAAAGTGAAACTTAATCCTGGAGTGATCTTTTACACAGATAAGAAGAATTTCATTCAAATACACACACAAACGGATGCAACAGCTGCCTTCTGGCTTTAGATCCTCACAAGAGAGTCAAAAGCCATTTTTCAGGTGGTCTCTGGTGGCAAGAAAATACCATTGATCATCTTTGAGAAGGCTGAGAATCTGACAAGAATTTGTTTTGTTCAAGTTTTGAAAGATGTAAAGACCTGGATTCTTTCTGAATATCTTGAGGCAAGAGTCAAGGGAAACCCCACCAAAATCATTAAGGACTTCAAGGTTACATACCAGCAAGATGGAGCTCCTTGTCACACAGGTGCAGTGGCTCAAAAATTTCTCAGGGATGAGTTTAGGAAGAGGTTTTTGGAGTAAGGATACAACCCACTTCATCACTTGATCTCAACCCTTTAGACTTCAGCATCTGGAATGAACTGGTCAGAAAAGTTTGTGAGAAGTCCTACTTGCAAGCCCTTAAAAAACTCCATCCATAGGAGGAAGGCATTGATGAGTAATTCATTAAGAAAGCTTGAGGTACAGTCAGGAAGAAGGCCGAGGAAGTCATTGCCAAAAGAGGATCAACTCTTGATGCCTAACAGGTAGCACTTTGAAATAAGACTTTAAGCTTCTATTTGAACTTTATTTCAATCCTTTATGAGTTCTCAATCCTGAGCTATGGTTAATTTTTTATGAAAATGTCATTTTCGTCCTTCATCAACTTTATCATGATTCTTCTGGTGAGCTTGGAGAGTAATCAACATTTTCTCTTGCTCAAAGCAGAGTCCAATAGTATTGGGAAAACTTTTGATAATTCCATAAAGCATTCCTGAAATACAAAAGTTTGAAGCTGAATCTAAAATTTGAACAGTTTTGCTAATACACTTGGTATATATGCATATGTAAATGTATAAAGTCGATGTGTGTGTCTGCACACACACACACAAACATTGGGACCCAAATAAAATATTAATCTCTACCAGTTATTGAGTATACTCTTCTCTTATTTTATAACAGTTAATACCAAACAAGTATACATATCATCATCATTTAACATCCGCCTTCCATGCAGGCATGGGAGGCATGGGTTGGCTGCTTTGACAAGAGCTGGCCAGCAGAAGACTGCACCATATTTCTGTATCTGTTTTGGCATGGTTTTTATGGCTGGATACCCTTCCTAACACCAACCTCCCCCACAGAGTAGGCTGAGTGATTTTTATAGTGTGGACTGGATGCCTTTTATGTGGTACCAGCATTGGCAGGGTCACCAACTAACTTGCAAGACAAGGAATTTTGAGAGGGGAAGGGGCGTTGGAGGAGGTGAGCTTGTGTCAGATGATGACAGAGAGAAAGAAACAGGTGTCTTGCTATAGAGGAGGTACATGGTTACCCAGCCAGAGAGAGAGAGAGAGAGAGAGAGAGAGAGAGAGAGAGAGAGAGAGAGAGAGAGAGAGAGGGAGAGAGAGAGAAGGAGAAGGAGGGAGCATTAACAAGAGGGCAAAAACAAGCATGCTGCTGTAAAGGAGATACATAGTTACCCAGCCAGAGAGAAGAGCAAGAGGAAAGAGAGAGAATGGGAGAAAATGAGTGCAACAGAGAGCAGGAAAGAGATGGTGGCAAAGTGCTAGGGTATACTCATAAGGGACGGGGATCAGAGCATAGATGGGATGGTCAAGTAAGGAAGGAAGAGTAAATGGTGGCAAGTGCTAGGATATGCCCTCAAGGTATGAACCAAATTCCAAATACTTTAACAAGAAGCCTTGGTACACCAGTAACATACACTAGTCCACCACAAACTTTCAACTCCAAGTAACTGAGTCATAAATTATCCTGGCTAATTCATGCTTCAGTTAATTGTATTCCTTCAGTACAAAATAATAATTTCCCAGACAAACTAAAGGCAAAAGTTTTTTTCTTGTTTTTGATATACAATAAATGTGGATACATTTAGCCATGCCACTTTGGCCACTCTTACTCAACTTTTATAAAGGATTTAATGGAAGACAATATTCCTCCACCCCACCTCCCTTTTGAGGGGTACTTGAATAAGATAAAGAAAGCACTGTTCTCAAACCATTCAACCACTATACAACCTTCCTGACCATAGCAACCAGATGGTATGTTGACCTTCACAATGAACTTGGCCGATAGCCAGATCCATCATGTATGTGATAACAGCTGTTTGATATAAAGTCACTAATCAGCAATGCTTAGATACTGAAATAGAACATGTACCTTGGATGAGTTTGACTTCTGGTAGCTCCAACATGGCCATGCTTGTAGAGTTTGGCCCAAACATACAAAGCACCCCACTATACCGTAAAGTCAAGGACTCACAGAAATTGTTCATAATCTCTGACATGGAAAGTCCTTCAGTAGACACTTTGAAAACCATCCTCATTGATGCATCAAATTACCCTTGAGCCCTCCATAGAATGTGAAGGGTTGACGTTTCACCTGTCACCTATTCCAGCCTGAAGATAATGATGAACATTGAGCAACATTATAGATGCTCATGATAATAACTACCATAAAAGTTTATTGCTATTGGCAGCAATTAATCCTGGCTAGCAGAATTACCCCTTTCATCATGCAATCTGATGTAATTTTTAAGATTGCAAATTTTCTTTGAGGAGTGAACTGTCAACTTAAAATATCAAGTATATATGTTATATATCTAAGAATGTGTTTGCTCTCTCAAGAAAATGGCACCTCTAAAGAAGTACTTAGGTGTAAGCGTTTGCCAGCCTGGAGGGTCAATGAGTAAATTAGAGGTGGATGCATAGCTTGTGATGGCCAAACAAACTATATACAGAGGTGCAGTCAGCAAAGTGAGAATCGGCAGCAAATTCAGTATGCAGGTAAGGGACCTTTAAGCCTCAGTTATCCTGTTTATTATAGTGCTTCACGCTATAACAGACCAGTTTGAGAAATCTGGTATGCTGATGACTTAAAGCAGAATCTGTAGGCAAACTGAAGCAAAATTCCAGTCACAAAAGCAAAACCTGGAAATAAAGGACCTTAAAGTAAACTTAGCAAAAAGACAAAGGTTTCAGTAATGAGGAAAGAAGACATGATCCTTATAGCAGAAGGATATGTGGAAAAGGAGTCAATAAAAATTCCATTAGGCATTTCTAACATAAACAATAAACACAAAAGGACTTCAAGATATTATATTGAATGAAAGAGATGACAAAGGAATATGTTGACGAGAAATACACAATACTGCAACAGACCTGTTCTCTCATGCAAGCTCAGTAAAATAGTGGGGTGGTGAATGTCTTTCATGCCTATTGCCTATTCTACACCCTCTCATCTTCCCATCATCCTTTCTCCTATTCACTGTACTTATTTTATATCCTGTCATATTTTCTTCTACTCTCAATACCATACAGCTCATAGTTGAGAGAAAAAGTATCCAACTAGTCCTGGAAACATAAATAAAAGGCCCTTCAATTCTAGACCTTGCTTCCATACCTGAAATTTCTCTGATTTTGATAGTGATTCGGCTATAAGAAGGTCATCAGCATAGAAGAGCTCCCAGGGGCAGCCTGTCTTAAATTCCTCTGTTATTGTCTGGAGGACTATTATGAACAAGAGGGGTGGGGGGGGGCTGAAGACTGATCTTTGATGAACCCCTACTTGTACGCTGAATCTTTCACTGTACTCATTGACAACACCTCATCTTACTGACAATGTCCGTTGCATATATATATGTGTGTGTGTGTGTGTGTGTGTGTGTGTGTGTGTTTGTCCCCCCACCAACGCTTGACAACTGATGTTGGTGTGTTTATGTTCCCATAACTTAGCAGTTTTGCTAATGAGACCGATAGAATAAGTGCTAGGCTTACAAAGAATAAGTCCTGGGCTTGATTTCTTCGACTAAAAGCAGTGCTCCAGCATGGTCACAATCAAATGACTGAAACAAATAAAAGAATAAAAGAATATATATCTCTGTGCATCTTTGTGTCTGTGTTTGTGCCCCACCACCATTTGACAACTGGTGTTGGTGTGTTTACATCCCCATAACTTAGCTGTTTGGCAAAAGGGGCTGATAGAATAAGTACCAGACTTTAAAATATATACTGGGTTCGATTCATTTGGCTAAAAATTCTCCAAGGTGGTGCCTCAGAATGGCTATAGTCTACTCACTGAAACAAGTAAAAGATAATATATATACACAGAAAGAGAAAAAAATGAAAAAACAGATTTTTTTTACAGGATTAACGAGTATATTAGAGTCATAATAATAAAGATATTATACAAAATAAGATTTTGTACTTTCACTCCTTAATCCTGTAAAATAAATCTGGGTTTTTTCATCTTT
>NC_069008.1:10017833-10019511 GCF_001194135.2 Octopus bimaculoides | reverse complement strand
ATATATATATATATATATATATATATGTCCAACCACGTGTGTGTTCCCCCACTAAAATATTTTCTACATTTGCTGTCCTGTTTAACAATTATATATATGTTGTTGTACTTGGGGATGGTCATATTGCCAGTTTAGCCAATAAAAACACACGCACTGTATATTTGGTGTTAATTTGCTTCAGCTTTATATTACATTAATCTTAATCTTATTTCGGCCAGAGTTCTTTCATCACACTTCTGTGACCTCATCAGTGGTCCTTTGTTTCCTTCCTTCTTATGTGTGTCTCACCTTGCTAACTATCAGCCATTTTGTATATGAGTAACTATGCTTAGAGCCTCAATGACTAAGAAGCTGGAGTGTAAAGCATTCATCATCATCATCATCGTCGTCGTCGTTTAACGTCCGCTTTCCATGCTAGCATGGGTTGGACGATTTGAATGAGGACTGGTGAAACCAGATCGCTACACCAGACTCCAATCTGATTTGGCAGAGTTTCTACAGCTGGATGCCCTTCCTAATGCCAACCACTCAGAGAGTATAGTGGGTGCTTTTACGTGCCACTGGCATGAAGGCCATTCAGGCAGTACTGGCAACAGCCACACTCAAAATGGTGTATTTTATGTGCCACCAGCACAGGAGCCAGTTCAGCGGCACTGGCAACGATCTCACTCGAATGTCTTTACACGTGCCATCCGGCACAAGTGCCAGGAAGGCGATGCTGGGCACAGGTGCCATCACGATTTCGCTTTCGCTTGCCCCCCAACAGGTCTTCGCAAGCCGAGTTTCATGTCCAGTGGAGGAGACGATATTGGCATGGGTGCTAGTCGTCGAATTTAATTCGATTTCGATTTCACTTGCCTCAGTAGGTCTTCGCAAGCAGAGTTTAGTGTCCACTGAAGGAAGGTATGCATAAGTGAGCTGGCTGAGGCCTTAGATTTAGGTTTCAACTGGCTTGCCAGGTCTTCTCACGCACAGCATATTTCCAAAGGTCTCGGTTAGAAGTCATTGCCTCAGTGAGGCCTAATGTTCGAAGGTTGTGCTTCACCACCTCATCCCAGGTCTTCCTGGGCCTACCTCTTTCACAGGTTCCCTCAACTGCTAGGGTGTGGCACTTTTTTACACAGCTATCCTCATCCATTCTCGCCACATGACCATACCATCGCAATCGTCTCTCTTGTACACCACAACTGATGCTGCTTAGGTTCAACTTTTCTCTCAAGGTACTTACACTCTGTCTAGTATGCACACTGACATTACACATCCATCGGAGCATACTCAAAGCATTAAGTCTGGGAGACTCCTCCCTGAGCCATTGCAAGGTGCCCAAGTGTCACTGAGTACAAATTTTCTGCTGAGTGTACAGGACCAATGTGTGCCTTATTCAGAAACACAACACACTGCCCAGTCAGACAAACCCACTGCCTAACAAATGTATGGTCAACATTATAATGAGACTATGAAGCTTTCTCTTATCAACACATACACATCTATATACAGATAGCATACCCTATAACAGAATTGAAGCATTTGCTAAAACTAAAAAATCTGATAAATATATTTGTTCTAGAGTTATCTGCATAATGAATCTCTTGTGAACTTTACTCTCCTTGAACTCTGAATAATAGATATATGTGTTTGTGTGTGTGTGTGTAGAGAGAGAGAGAGAGAGAGAGAGAGA
>NC_069008.1:10015892-10017733 GCF_001194135.2 Octopus bimaculoides | reverse complement strand
AATACATAGTAAAAGTAATAGAAATAAAACTAATATGTATACACAAAGTGAAAGTATTAATAGTGAAACCTCCTATTAAAACTGAAAGTATTATCTCACATTACAGTATAGATGTTATTGTTTCACTTTTGACTTGTAACACTGATATATTGTAAGAGATAAGAGATTGTTCTGGGCTCGCATTAGGCAAGAAGTTGAGCTCATGACACTGCATGGGCCCTAAGTAAGGCATGTATAAAATTTGAATGAAATTGGTTGGGTAGTTCTCAAGTTTTAGTTATCCACACAGACAGACAAACATTCTCAGTTTTATATATATAGATATGGATATTTGTGCCGGTGTATGTATGTATCTATCTATGTGTATGTGTGTGTGTGTGTGTGTGTGTGTGTATGTGTGTGTGTGTGTGTGTGTGTGTATATATATATATATATATATATATTAGGTCATCCTATAAATAATACGGTTTTTTTCAGTTGCATGAATTAAAAGTTGGAGGGGAATGGGATAAACAATCTGCATCAACTTGCAATAAAAGCAGGTAAGAATTTTACCTTTGTCTTATTCTAAGTGCAAGTTTTGAAGAGTGTAGTTCGAGTTTAACAGTTATTTTTTCAAAGCTATAATGGAAGTGACAAAGGAGCATATTCAACATATTTTGCTTTATGCCTTCAATAAAGGCAACAACGCAGCAGAAAGCGTGAGGAATATTAATGCAGCATATGGGGATCGGACAATAAGTGTAAGCCAGTGTATGGTGGTTCCAGAAATTCTGAGCCAGAAACTACAGCCTGGAAGAAGAGTCTCAATCTGGAAGATCTGTAGAGCTTGACAAGGACATCCTGCAAACCCAGGTGGAAGAAAATCCCATCATAACTGTTAAGGAACTAGCACAGAAGCTTGGATTTGGTCATTCAACCGTTCATCGACACCTGCATGCTATTGGAAAGGTCAGCAAATTGGGTGAATGGCTTCCTCACAAACTTTCCAAGTTTAATTGCATGCAGAAAGTGAATGTGCACTCTTTTTTGCTGTCATGTCTCATGAATGAGCCTTTTTTGGACAGAAGAGTAACTGGGGACGAGAAATGTGTTCTCTATAAAATGACAAGTACTGAAGACTGTGAGTAGGGAAAGGAGAAACATCGACAACCCAAGCTCAAGACGGTCTTCCCCCATGTAAGTTGTTGTTATCTGTTTGATGGGCTATGAAGTGTTTAGTCCACTTTGAACTTTTAAACCCAAACCAAACAATAACAAAGGAGATCTACTGCAAGCGGCTTGAGTGGCTTAAGTCAGTGCTAGAAGAAAAAGGACCATCTTTGGTTTCAAGACGAAAGGTGTTCTACCATCACAATAATGCTCAGCCACATACAATGAAGATGACATTCCAAAGGTTGGAGCAGTTTGAATGGGAACATGATGCCCCACCCACCACATTCACCGGACATTGCACCATCTGATTCAACAGTCCTCAAAATCATTTGGGCGAAAAATTATGACTTCTGTAGAGGAGGTCAGAACAGTACTGGAGGAGTATTTTTCATCATGGACAAATGAATTTTGGAAGCTGGGCCTTGATAGATAGAAGAGTATTGTATAAAATGAAGGAGAATATATTTTAAATTAAAAAAGAACTTTGCTTATCTTAATTTTGAAAATAAAAAAGAAGTATAAAAAAACTTGGGATGACCCAATATATACATATATATGAGCAACTGTTTTATTGAAAGCGTATGTTGTTGTTAAATGTTCGAAATACAAGACTAGAAAAACAGCCAACAACTGATGAAGAGACGTTCTTTATGTTGTTTGTTTTTGTTTTCCATTTGTGTCTTTCA
>NC_069008.1:10013746-10014510 GCF_001194135.2 Octopus bimaculoides | reverse complement strand
ATGACATTTTGAAATGGGGTTACATGCCCGAACCGCTAGGCCTCTTCAGAGATTCACAAAGGGTTTCATACAAATGTAGGACAAGAAGTAAAAACAGAGGTGTGGTAGAGACCAGAAGAAAAACAACAGCAAAAATAAGATAGAAATAAAAATAAAAAATAGAATTAAAATCAAAATCAAAATAAAAATAAGGGTACAGCAGGAAAATAATAATATTAATAATAATGATAATAAAGAATACATAAATGAAAAATGAAGGTATAGCATGTGGGACATGCAAAAATATAAAAAAGATATATGTTAAAAAACCCTTAAAAATACAAGGCACACAAAGAGCCTACAAACATTATAAATAGGTAGCTATATACACTCCAATGCATATATATATATGTGTGGGTTCATGTGCACAATCTTACTCGGATGTCCCCTTACTCCCATGTGTGCATATACAAGTTTTTATAAGCAAACATTCCACCACATACGTTGTTTGTAGCATCCGCGCTATTAGCCGTATCTAGAAAGCTGTAAGTGTTTTTTAGAAAAATCCCTTATGTACTTTGTACTTCTATATGTAAACCAGGTTGGCAAAATAACGTAGTCTGCCATAAACACCTGTGCTTTGGTTCTTTCTTTCTTTCTTTGTCACTTTTGCTATGAATTAAATTAATGAATTCAACGGGATACATCGTCTGCAAGTAGTTGGGTTCAGCATATTATCCTCCATTTTCTAATTGTTATATATATATATATATATATATATATAT
>NC_069008.1:10000036-10013342 GCF_001194135.2 Octopus bimaculoides | reverse complement strand
CTTAGTCTTTGTAATTCTAGTACTTATTCTATCGGTCTCTTTTTGCCGAACCGCTAAGTTACGGGGACGTAAACACACCAGCATCGGTTGTCAAACGATGGTGGGGGGACAAACACTGACACACAAACACACATACATATATATATATACATATATACGACGGGATTCTTTCAGTTTCCGTCTACCAAATCCACTCACAAGGCTTTGGTCGGCCCGAGGCTATAGTAGAAGACAGTTGCCCAAGGTGCCACGCAGTGGGACTGAACCCAGAACCATGTGGTTGGTAAGCAAGCTACTTACCACACAGCCACTCACACAACAGGCTTCTTTCAGTTTCCATCTACCAAATCCACTCAAAGCTTTGGTTGGCCTAAGGCTATAGTAGAAGACACTGACCCAAGGTGGCATGCAGTGGAACTGAACTCAGAAGCCTGTGGTTGGGAAGCAAGCTTCTTATATGTATATATGTATATAATTATAAATTGATATATATATATATATATATATATATATATAGAGAGAAGAAAAGAAAATGAAGATTAAGAAGTTAATAATTGTTTATTATCAACAGCAAATTGTTCACCTTCACTTACAGCTGTTTCAATTAATGCTCAATAAATATTGAATTAACAGTAATGTGATATGAGTACAATATCATCAGAGGTAAAAAGATGTACATTTGGATGTTATATGCGTGCTAATGAATTCATTTTAGCAGACTATATATGTGTGTGTGTGTGTGTGCATCTGTGTGTGTGCATGTGTGTGTGTGTATTGTTAATTAAAAAACTGAGAAAAAAGACAGGAAAAAACAACAACGCAAGGACGTAGTACATGCAAAGTATTAATGAGATGCTCAGATGCTCATATACGTGTATATTGTGTATATATATATATATATATATATATATATATCAGTACATATTGTAAAGCTGAGTGTGTGTGTGTGTGTGTGTTGCTTCTATAGAAATCCACACCTTACAAGATAGCAATCTGGGAGTCGCACCAATGGGTTCCTCATGGTCGAAAATGCCCGGAATTGGCCATTTGTTTTTGTTTTTTTGGTTGCTTCCTAACAGGTGAATTTTTGCATTAAAAATAATTTTAAACCATAAATTCTAACAATTTTCAAGTCGCCATTATTTGCAAACATGTGTTAAGTCCCCTTCTAGCAATGGTGCAAAGAGAGAGAGAGAGCGAGAGAGATAACAAACAATATTCTCCATTTATCCACAACTAATTTCCAAATTTGCTGAATCTGTTGCTCTACTCATAGTGACATATAGCTGGTCATGCGTGAACATGGGAGACAACAGTAGTTACAAAAGCAAAAATCCTCACAAACGATCAGCTATTATTTTGTAAACAATGTTACTAAACTTCATGTTTTTGAATATATATATATATATGCTTTCAGTGCAAATGGTTTTCTTTTACGACGCTGTATTTTATAATCCTGTAAATAATAATAATAATAATGGTATTTTTATATAACATTAAAGTTTATGGCGTTCACCGTGCAATGACTACGAAAAATAGTCTAATAATGAAGCATATAAGCACTCAACAGAAAAAAGGCTTTCCTATCCGTGTGTGAAGGTACCACAATTATTCATGTTAACAAATGGATGTGGGTTTGCGTCCCACGCAGATGGGAAAGCCTGCTTTTTTTCTGTCGAGGGCTTATATGCTCTGTTATTAGACTATTTTCGTTAGTCATTGCACGGTGAACGGCATAAGCTTTAAGCTTATATAAAAATATCATTACTATTGTTTACAGGATTGTAAAATACAGCACCCTATAATAAAGCCATTCACACCTATATATATATGTTTACTATAGCCTCAGGCTGAACAAAATCTTGAGTGGATTTCTTACTTAGAAACTGAATGAAGACTGTCGTATATATGTGTGTGCCTGTATCTTGGGTTTGTACCCCCACCATTGCTTGACAACGGTTGTTGCTGTGTTTACATTCCCGTAACTTAGCAGTTTGCTAAAAGACACTGACACAATGAGTACTAGGCTTACAAAGAATAAATCCTGTGGTTGATTTCTTCGACCAACGGCGGTGCTCCAACATGGCTGCAGTCACATGACAAAAACAAGTAAAGCACTAAAATCTATGCCATTTTAATCCTGAGCAAGGCCGGGCATCTCTGCTAGTATATATATATATATATATATATATATATATATATATACTTTATTTAAAAGCAGCAGAAATATAACAAAAGACTGTTACTCTGAGTTTCACGTTCCCGTTCATTGGACAGTTTTGTTATATATATATACTCCGGTATATATATATATATATATATATAAAAACAATAATTTAAATAGAGAGACACAATTGACAATCCAATAATTTATTTATATTATAATGTGACATAATATACTATGAATATAACATTAAAAAAATCACAAAAATTCCTTTCCTTAGTTTGTTACTTTATATATATGTGTGTGTGTGTATAATAGTAATAATAATGGACTCTCCCATCGTTAGATGGTGTATGAGGGTTTGACAATTTCTTACCGAACTACGATACAGTTGATTTGTTTATAGTGATCAAATGGTTGTGTAGATATTAGCTCATTCCCTCCATCAAATCGCCATTACTTGTACAGGTGCCACATGTCAGATCCCGAAATGATTGTAGAGCAACATGAAATGAAGTGCTTTGCTCAAGAACACAATGCAATGCTTGGTCTGGGAATCGAACCAATGATCTCGCAATTGTGAGTGCAACACCCTAACCACTAAGCCATGCACCTATATGTAATCCAAATAAGAAAGCAATTAGCAATTGCTTCAGTGCCACTCTGTTTTTAACATTACTGCATGCAAAAGCTCTATGTGAAAAGTTACATAATATTTGCAGCTTGAAACACTAGAGAGGCACTTCATCAGACTTGCATCAAAAGGACTGCTCTTACATTGGAAATATCCTATTTTTCTACCCTTCCAGGACCAATATATATGTATATATATATATATATATATATATCCGTTCTTTCTTTTACTTGTTTCAGTTGTTTGACTGTGGCCATGCTGGAGCACCACAGGGACTATCAGCTCTATGATTTTTACCTCTTTCAATTTCCTTGCACCAATAACAATGTTGGGTCTTTTGGTAATAAAAACCTAGGAAGTGATATTTACTATGGCATGTAAAAAGCACCGTCTGAATGTGGTTGATGCTAGTGCTGCCTAACTGACTCTTGTACCAGTGGCATGTAAAAAGCACCCTCTACACTCTCAGAGTGGTTGGTGTTAGGAAGGGCATCCAACTGTAGAAACCATGCCAAATCAGATTGGAGTCTAGTGCAGCCTCCTGGCTTGGCAGTCCCCAATCAAACTGTCCAACCCATGCCAGCATGGGAAACGAACGTTAAACAATGAAGGTGATGATGGTGCCTTCCCATTTTAGATTGTTCTTCCTTATAAGAAAAAGAAGTTTGTTGTTTGTTCACAGTAGAAAGCCAAAGGGATAATTTCCTAATAACCTGTAAATACATAGCATCTTTAAGTTTTTGATATAGATAGGTGCAGGCATGGCTGTGTGTTAAGAAGCTTGCTTCACAACTACGTGGTTCTGGGTTCAGTCCCACTGCATGGCACTTTGGGCAAGTGTCTCTTACTATAGCTTTGAGCAAACCAAAGCCTTGTGAGTGGATTTGGTGGATGGAAACTGAAAGAAGCCTGTCATATATGTGTGTATATGTGTCAATGTGTGTATGTCTGTGTTTGTCTCCCAATCACCACTCGACAATCAGTGTTCGTGTGTTTACATCCCTGTCACAAAAAGCAGTTTGGCAAAAGTGACTGATAGAATAAGTACTAGGGTTAAAAAATAAACCCTGGGGTTGATTTGTTCAACTAAAACTCTTTAAGGTGGTGTTCCTGCATGGCCATAGTCAAATGACTGAAACAAGTAAAAGAATAAAAGAATATAAAAAACTTAAAGATGCTATTTATTTTGCATTTTGAGCAGTATTTAATTAGTAAATTTACAATTCATTACTGATTATTGTTAATAGGGTGAGGAAGAGATTAAAGTTTTTTTTCCCCCCTTAGATCACAGGGTTTGTGATTTCTTTCGTAACAATGTAAACAAGCTTGTACAATTCTTGCAGTTTCAAATGAACAGGAACAAATTATGCTCCTTCTATATGTAATAAACTACATAATAAGCATTGCCAGAAATATAACCAATCATAAATTATGCCCATTTTCCATATGTACATAAAAATACTTTTCCAGATCCCTCATTAGGTTTTATTTTCATCTTTATCTTTTACATGTTTCAGTCATTAGACTGTGGCGATGCTGGAGCACTACCCTGAAAAATTTTAGTAGAATGAATTGACCCCAGTACTTATTCTTCTGGATCTCTTTTGCTGAACCACTAAGTTATGAGACTATAAACATGTCAACATTAATTGTCAAGTGGTAGTGGGGGGACAAACATGAACACACACACATGATGCACTTCTTTCAGTTTCCATCTACGAAATCCACTCACAAGGCTTTAGTTGGCCGGTTCTTGCAAATTCTGAACTCAAAATCAAAACTATATCAGACAGATCACCTTGCTGACAATTCAACTCAACTAAATATATAAATAAAAACGAACCCCAGTTGTTACTTCATTATTTGATCAGGGAACTGCTTTTTCACATATAATGAATAGTATGTCTCACCAGAATGAAAGTATCTACTTTTCGGATATTTCTGGTGATAGTAATAAATTTAAATGTCTTTTCACTGAATTAAGTTCGCAAGTCAAATAAAATTACTGTAGCAGTAGACTCTTCTGGTGTAGCACAAACATTGCACATTTCATTCTTCATCTAAATTTCTTTTAGATTTAGTGATTCAAAGCAAAACTGCTCATGAAATTATTAAAATTTCTAGTATGGGAGAAACTATTAAAAGATGTGAACTTTTATTCTAGGATGAATATAGAATATGGAAGACCTGAGCAGAACTCTGCAAGATGTAAGAAACCAGAAAACTTTGATGAAATGACTGAGTTATTATGTTATCAGGAAATTTTCACTAGAATCTGCTAATTATACCCAAGGAAACAAAAGCTGATGAAATTTGAACATACTTTAAATCATCCTATTTATGGCACAATGCTAGAATGTTGAAGCTTACAACTAACATGCATGCAATGATTTGTGGTGATTTCAATTCAGGTCTTTTGCTAAAAGTTCACTACAGCTTGGCTAAGAAAAAGTTCCTGTGAACCCTGAAAACAATGTGATTATATCTACCATCAGCATAGTGGTCCAAAGTGCTAATGAATTAATAAAACAAATATTTAATAACTTGTTGCTACAAAGACTTTACTTTGCTGTGTGAAAAATCGATATCGGCACAAAAAATGTGGCAGTTGAATTATCAATCAAAAGAAAAAAAAAACACCACTCAAAAAATATTCCAGGGAATCATTATATTTACTAATCATTCAATGCGGTTATTGATCAGAATGAAGTTGTTAACTATCCAAATGAGCTTCTAAATTCTTTTGAACGCCCAGGATTGCATCCTCACCAACTACAACTTATAGTTGAAGCTCATACAGTTCTACAAAATTTAGCTCAGCCTAAGTTCTGAGTTGTTATATTTCAGGATGATCATTTTTTCTTTTTTGCCAAATAAACACATGCACAGGATGTGTGACAAAAGACAATGAACATAAAATAAGAACAATAATAAACAAGTGAAGAACAAATATATAGTGCTTGAGTTTATTTCGCAAGAAATGAAGTACCAACTTGAAAGATAACATCTATTTCAACACACAATTTCATATCAGGAACCTTTCAAAACAAATTCATAAACATAAGTTCTATAGTGTTATCAGATTAATATTAATGGTATTGCAAGTCAGTGAAGCATAAATTTAAAAAGCTTGTAGTAAAGGGAGATATTTTTATTTCTAGGATACTTCCAATAACATCATACATACCACTTCAGTTTAAGCAATAACTATTTCTAGTAAAATTACTTTCTGTGTAAATCACAAAATCACAGTGACAAACACTGAGAATTGTTGCTCTGCAATTACAAGAAAACTTCTTCTCCCATGGTCAACTGTATGTAGGGTGCTCTAGAGTGGGAACAGCTAGCAATCATTGCATGAAATTTCTTTTGGGAGAAAACATGCAATATTATATATAAAGAAGTGTTGTAATTTCTTATTTCAAATAAATCTTTGATTACATGTTTGTTAATTAGTCTTTGATTAAATGTTTCATACCAGCTTTAGTTTACTTACTGAATAATTTTTCATCCATGCCACACTGGGTAGCTCAGATTATGTGTGTATTTGTATGTGTGTGTGTGGGGGGTGGGGTGGGGTGGGGGTGTTTTGGTGGGGGTATATGAGTGTGCAAGTGTTTATATGCATGATGGATAGCAGAATATGTGGAAGGTCAATGTGTTACAGAAGACCATAGAAAGCTGCTGCTGGACAAGGCAGATCAAGTATTAAATACCAATGATAACAATAACAAAAATATTGAAATGTTGCCTCAGAAATATTTTGTGATTCTTGAGTTTTCGGGATAAAAATACTTTTATAGAACGTTGATGCAAGAGAAAAATATGCAAATTAGCTTGGCATTAACCTAATGGATATATGAGAGCTAATTAAATATTTGTAAGGTAACATTTTGTTATTATAATATTTTAATATTGTGTTTAAAATGTATTTTATAACACACTGGTTATGTTATATGTGTGCGTGTATGTATAAGGTAAAGACCTCCTTTGGTCATGAATGACCATGGGATTGCACCTAGAAAGTTCCCCTCCTAGGCACAAGGCCGGGCATGGTTGTTTATGGAAGACCAGCAGTCACCCATGCATTCTAGTCTAGCCTCTTCATGCCATTGATGATATCCAAGGGAAAGGCAAAGGCTGATACAACTTGGCACCAGTGATGTTGCAACTCATTTCTACAGCTGAGTAAACATGTGATGTATATATATATAGTAAAGAAAAATTTTTAGTTAGTAGCAGAGAATGCAGATCTTTACTACCTGGAAAATGGATGTGCTTGATTCACAAAAAAGATATGTTAGACTATTATAAAGTACATTGAAATTGATCAAATAATTGATTGATACATCTATCCATCGAGAGAGAGAGAGAGATGGATGGATGGATAGTTAGATAGACAAACAGATAAATAGATTGATAGCTGATTTAGTGTTTACATATTTAATATAGCAGCCACTAAAAAAGGTAACAAGACTAAAATTATGTGGTGAGGTAAGATAAAAAATTTGTCTGTACGTTTGTCTATCTTTCACCCCACATAACTTATTTCTAGTTAGCTATTTAATGATCCATGCATTAAATATAGTGTTAACACTAACTTAATTATTGTTTTTATGAGAATGGCATCTCTGAATTATTTACTCTGTGTCAGACATTCAGTCTCATAAATGTCTATCAACATCAATATATGTATGTACCTGCATGCATCTAACCATCTCTATATCTAGTTATCTGTGTGTGTGTGTGTGTGTGTGTGTGTGGTGATGGTGGTGGGTGAGTGAGTGAATGTGTGTGTGTGTGTGCGCGTGCGCGTGCGCATGTGTGTGTGCATGCATATATATGTCCTGGGTATAACTCTAGCATTTAAATGAACCATATCTGGCCCAAATGTTCTACCAGTTTTATATTTAAACTGGTCTGATCTGGACTCTCACACCTGTCCTACAATGTCTTTATAAAAATAAACAGAAACATCATCGAAATCCCTGATGCCATAAGATAATGCATGATTAATTCAAAACAATATGAACATATAAGCATCACATTTGACAGAGTAATCTGAATGCAAAAGAGTTAAACTGTATTTGATAGTGTAACTCTAGTTCAGGAGTTCCATAGTGTTGAGAAGTGTGGAACCACCTCGTAGCCACTATTGTTCCCAGGTTAACTAGCATATGGGAAGACAATCCGTCTGAGCCAGAGATATAGAAATACTTTTCATTGGCATCAGGGCACACTGTAAAACCTAGCTGTTGTCACAAACAACCGTCAAGGAGTGCAACATTCTAATGTAAAACCTGCAGTTTCACATGATTATTCATCATCCTGTCTTGGCTGTTGCTAGGTACTAACCAGGGAGTGATACTTGTATTGTACAAGTGTTTACCACTATAATCAAGTGAAGTATATGTCTCTTTATAGTGCTCTTATTCATCAATCCAACTACCAAAAGTCCAATGGCAATAGAAAAGTGGCAGCATGTGCAGAACTAATCAGCTGGAAGTGCACAATAAGTTATAACTTTTGTCAGTCACATTATGCACCAAACCATGCAGAAAATGCAGAATAGTCATCTGAGAAGTCATGGATGGAAAGTCAGAAATGCAATTGATAACAAGGAAACACAAGGAGATGACAATAATTTGTGAAAATGGAGTAATCACTAGGTATGTATGTATGTATGTATGTATGTATGTCATTCAGTTTATTTCAAGATTTTTTGCCAATAAAGAAAGAACTGGTTTCTAAACTAGATCCAAGGCTTGTTCATTGGAATTTCACCATCAACAACAGGGTATTTTTGTATGTATGTATGTGTGTGTGTGTGTGTGTGTGTGTGTGTGTGTGTGTGTATGTGTGTGTGTGTGTGTGTGTGTGTGTGTGCAGATTTGTATGTTTTATGTATGTATTCTCATGCATATCTAGACATGCTCATATATATTTAAATAAAAAACTTCTGGAAAGTTTTAGATTTTTACACTTCCAGTGATAGATTGGATCTGTAGTCTTCGAATTAGATTTCTCCTTTCTGGTCTTGAGAAGGCTAATTTCTCAAGATTGATATTTTGACAGTGTGTTACATATCCCAGGGCCCAATAATTACAGGTATAAATCTAAACTTGTAATCTGGATAGAGTAACTGCAGATTTCTCAGCATTGATGTTCTCTTTTTCCCTGATCATCAGCTTAATGTTAACATCTGCTGGGCAGTTAATTTCCACAACTGTGCACAGTTTCTCTTCTCTATCCCAAATCATTATATCAGGTCTGTTGTGCTTTAATTTTATTGAGGTCTTCACTTGAACATTCCACCAGTATTCCTATTTATTATGAGTGTCCATGGCTTCTACCATATTGTGGGTTCTTAGTTCTTTCTCCTTGGGATTATCCTTCCAATGAATTTCATTATAGCTACAAGGTCATGTCTCATCAGACAACTGCTTATGATGTGGGTGATATCTTCAGTGTAAACTCTACAATGTCTGCATCAGCTGTCACACTTTATGGCTTTACCTGCATCTCTATTCCTTTTGTGCATGAGGTACTTGGTTGATATTTCCTGTTCCTCGATTGCAAACACATACCTTTCGAGGTGGGAGGTAGTAATCCGGCTATTGGTTCATGATAAACTGCTTTGATGGTCGATATTACTATCATCATGGAGCTTTCTACTAACATATCCATGCATAGTCTTCTGCTCATACAGGCCCATCCTTTCATCTGATGTTATGTTATGGTAGAGTCGTGCAACTTCTTTGGGCATGTATTCTAGGTTATCAGACAAAGAGTGTTGCTCAAGGAGCTGCCTTCCAAATCTTACGATGTTATCAGCCTCATGCATGCAAACTTGGTCAAGGGATGCACTTCGACACTTGGTGGTTAAAAGATGTTGCCAAAGGGATATGATGAGACATTCAAAGACATTTTGGATCGATGTTAATCTTCTTCCACCTTGTTTTCATTTTAGGTAGAGGTGGTCTACATTACTGTTTATGTGGAAATTATGTATGCATGTTAGTATTTTTCGGGTTTTCACATCAACCTTCCAATTAAGCAGCCCAAATGTTGGTATGAGTACTGGCAATGCAAACACATTGTGGGCCACTCTTTTATTGAATGCAGAGAGTTCTGAGGTCCAAATTTTCTTTATTTGGCTGTAATATTCTTTAGTGACACATGTTTTGTTACAGGTGCCACTGTAAGATATATTGTCATCCACCCCCAGATACCTGTAACATTCCTTGTCAGATACAGGTGAAACAGTCAAATCATTAATGGAGATGTTACTAGTCTGGTTTATAGTCTTCCCCCTTTTCACAGCCATATAACAACATTTATCCTGACCAAACTCCAATCCTACATCCTTTGAGAATATTGTAACTAGGTCAAGGCTCTTTTTGATCTCATGCATATTCTTTGCATAAAGTTTTAAGTCATCCACAAAGAAACAGTGTGTAATTTTGGTATTTCTATTCCCTCGTGAACCAGTGAGATATCGTTCAGACCTCCTTAACGTGAATGATAACGAGTTTACAGAAAGTATAAACAACATTACAGAGAGGCTGTCTCCTTGGAATATGCCTTTGCGATACTGTATTCTGTCGGTGATAATGCATTCACACTTTGTGTTTAATTTCAAGATGGTGGCCCACGATGAAGTCAGGTCATCTATGGCTTTGACTATTCTCACTGGAACTTTAGCAAGTTGAAGGGCTTCTAGCATCCATGAGTGGGGAACAGAGTCAAAGGCTTTCTTGTAGTCTAGCCACATTGAATGTATGTATGTATGTATGTATGGAGGAAGGCATGTGGTTTGCTGTTAGGGAGTCACTCATGATCATAAGACTGTGGTTTTGATTGCTGAACCAGGCAATGCATTGTGCTCTTCAGCAAAACACTTCATTTCACATTGCTCCAGTCCACTAAAAAAATCCTGTGATGAATCAGTGTCCCATCAAGTGAGGGAATATATATGCCACAAAATTCAGGAAACTTACCTTATGAATCTATGGCTTGTAAAAGACCTTTGATATTTTATTAATATATATATATATATATATATATATATGTATCCATATGTATTGGGTTGGTAAAAAAGTTTGTAACATTACTTATAGGCGCAGGGGTGGCTGTGTGGTAAGTAGCTTGCTTACCAACCACATGGTTCCGGGTTCAGTCCCACTGCGTGGCACCTTGGGCAAGTGTCTTCTACTATAACCTCGGGCCGACCAAAGCCTTGTGAGTGGATTTGGTAGACGGAAACCAAAAGAAGCCCGTCATATAGATGTATATATATATGTGTGCGCGTTTGTGTGTCTGTGTTTGTCCTCCCACCATCACTTGACAACCGATGCTGGTGTGTTTACGTCCCCGTAACTTAGCAGCTCAGCAAAAAGAGACCGATAGAATAAGTACTAGGCTTACAAAGAATAAGTCCTGGGGTTGATTTTCTCGACTAAAGGCGGTGCTCCAGCATGGCCGCAGTCAAATGACTGAAACAAGTAAAAGAGTAAAAGAGTAAGAGATAGATGTACATACCTTTACTCAACCATATATTTCCCATTTTGTTCCACTGCCTTTCACCATCTTTGAGGCAGTTCATAATCCCATCCTCTCAGAACTTGGCATCTTTTTGGATCATGAATTGGTCCAAGTAGTTTTTACACTCTTTTAAAGAATGAAAGTTTCTCCCATTAAGAGAATTTTGCAGGGAACAGAATAAATGATAATCCGAAAATGCAAGGTCAGGTGAGTTCTAAACCTATTGAACCACTTACAAACATTACTTTCAGCTATGACACTATCTCCATAAACAGCACATATCTGTTTTGCTGTCTGTGCAGCACCTTTGCCTTTCCAGAAATAAAAGAGCATTAAATGACAAAAATGTATTTCATTTCCTTCATTTTCAATTTTATCGTAAGAACAGTAAATGTAAATAATCCACACAAAATTCAAACAGAAAAATGTGTTGAGATATCCTCTTTCAGAAAATATATGTCACATGTTTCTATTAGGTGATAAAACAGATCATGATTAACCCATTAGCATTTAAACCGGCCATATCTGGCCAAAATATTCTGCCTGTTTTATGTTCAAACTGGTGAGATCTGGCCTCTCACGGCAATCCTACAATATCATTCTAAAACTTAACAGCTTCCTCATCAAAATCTCAAAGTTACATGAAAATACATAATTTAAAGCAATGTGAATAAATAAGCATTACTTTTGACAGAGTAATCTGAATACTACAGGGTTAAATATCACCTATTGAAAAACGTTACAAACTATTTTACCAACCCAGTATATACGTGTGTGTGTGTGTGTGTGCAAGTATCTATATCTATATGTTGATTTCAAATATTGGTGTAAGTTCAGAAATTTTAGGGGAGGAGTAATTTGACCAGTAAGTGTTCAACTGGTATTTATTTTATTGACCCTGACAGGATGAAAGACAGCTAACCTTAGTGGAATTTGAACTCAAAATACTAAGGCAGATGCCTGGCATGCTAACAATTCTGCCAACTTGACGCCTTATTTATATATTGATAGCTAGATATACACACACACCCATACAGTATGAATGTTTGTATGTATGTATGCATGCATGTATATGTGTAAGGAGATTTTGTACAACTGAAACCCGAGTGTCTTGTTGGTCAGCTGAAAGCAGTCTTAGCACAAAATTGGCAGACATGCGTCTCATACCCAAATCTTCAGAGATAATGGACTGAACTGAACTGTAACTAATCTGCACATCCTCTGATAACTCACGGATGATGATTTGACGATTTCACCTCACAGCTGCATGCACATCTGTGATGTTTTTCTCAGTTCTGCCGGTTGTGGGTCTCCCAGAATGTTTATCAATATTGACATTTTTTTGACCATCTTGGAAATGTCTGAATCACTTGTACACTTGTGTGCGGCTCAAATACTCTTTCTTTATACACTTTCTGAAACTTTCAGTTCGCCTCTGAGCAGGTACTACCATGAAAACTTTCTCTGTCATGGCCAATGCAACAATTACATGCTACACACCTTCCTTCCAAGCACTGCTGTAAACAACAGACGTGAGCTAGAATGTTAAAACTTAGTGCACGTGCACAGTGGAATTCAAGTTTCCCTCTGCATGCTTTGGTTTTGTTACTATGACAACAGTCCGGATACTTATTGATCAGACTCTTGTGTATGTGTGTGTATGTATGTATGTGTGGAGTGGAGTGAAAGCATTTGAAGAGGCCAGGATGATGCAAGCAGGGCTCAAGAGACATTTAAGGAAACATGTAAAGACTGAGAAGGTGAATGACAAGGACCTTTTTGTGTGCACAGTCTGTGACAGACCATGTCTGTCCTTGGCTGGCCTCAAATCTCACCTGCGAACCCATGGAAAACAAACCTCATCCAGCTATTCTGATTATATGTCTGTGCACACGTTTGAATGTGGTGTGTGCCAGAGGGTTTGCAAATCCAATGGGGGTCTTAAAAGACATGTTAGGATCCAC
>NC_069008.1:9998967-9999769 GCF_001194135.2 Octopus bimaculoides | reverse complement strand
TATATATATATATATATATATATATATATGCTGGGACCCCCTTCGGTCATGACTGACCATGGGATTGAACCTAGAAAGTTACCCCTTCCCGAGGCACAAGTCTGGGCAAGGTTGTTTGTGGAAGACCAGCAGTCGCCCATGCATACCAGTCTCCCTCTCCACACCACCAGTGTTATTCAAGGCAAAGGCCGATACAGCTTGGACCTGTGACGTTGCAGCGCATTTCTACAGCTAAGTGAACTGGAACAACGTGAAATAAAGTGTCTTGCTCAAGAACACAACACGCAGCCTGGTCCGGGATTCGAACTCACAACCTCGCGATCGTAAGCTCGACACTCTAACCACTGAGCCATGCACCTTCATATATATGTAAGCATATATATATATATGTATGTATATATATGTATATATATGTGGTGGCGCAATGGCCCAGTGGTTAGGGCAGTGGACTCACAGACGTAGGATCGTGGTTTCGATTCCCAGACCAGGCGTTGTGAGTGTTTATTGAGCGAAAACACCTAAAGCTCCATGAGGCTCCAGCAGGGGATGGTGGTGAACCCTGCTGTACTCTTTCGCCACAACTTTCTCTCACTCTATCTTCCTCTTTCTGTTGTACCTGTATTTCAAAGGGCCAGCCTTGTCACACTCTGTATCATGCTGAATCTCTCCCAAGAACTACGTTAAGGGTACATGTGTCTGTGGAGTGCTCAGCCACTTGCACGTTAATTTCACGAGCAGGCTGTTCCGTTGATCGGATCAAGTGGAACTCTCGTTGTCGTAACCAACAGAGTGCCAATCAATA
>NC_069008.1:9996088-9998523 GCF_001194135.2 Octopus bimaculoides | reverse complement strand
GCGAAATCTTGTATCCATGCCATAAGGCTTTATTTCCACACACGCCAGCTTAATTTAATTAGTCCTTAGTTGAAAGACACCTGTTGTTATGTCCTGTTATTATTTTTATTGTATTTGTGTAACCTTGTTAATTTTTTTCTGTCTTGTTTTTTGTATACATCCGCTGATTTCTTCCAAGGAATCTAATGCTCTTAGCTTAGTTTTTCCTTGGGGCTGACCAGATTGGAGCAATATCGAGAATAACCAGCCGAAATTGCAAAGATAATCTGGATCTCGACTGAGGAAAGAAAACTCCAAATGACCTGTCTTTGTTTTCTTTGTTTCGTCTATCTGGATGTTTTGTTGTCCCTTTCTTGTATCACCTAACTGTCTGGATGTCTTGCGTTCTTGTCCCATTTTGTATTATTTATATATATATATATAAGTGTAAGATCCAGGGATCGAGGTGTAGAAAGAAAGAGCTAGTTTCAAGCAATCTGTAGTTAATATAAACAAGATATCCTTGACCTGAAGAGTAGCCTACGGTATACACCTCGCCTGGATATTTACCACCTCTGAGGTTCTGCTCACTATGAAACATTCTACACAAGAGTTATGGAATGGAGTAGATAAGATACGGGTTACATATTTTTCATAGTGAACGGAACCTCAGAAGTGGTAAAAATCCAAGCAAGGTGTATACCACTGGCTACACTTCAGGCCAAGGATATCTTGATTAAATTAAAAGTTACATTGTTGGAAGAAGGTACATATTGACACATGGAAAATCCAGTCAGAATGTGTAGAGAACACAGTAGGAGAGGAGAATATAAATGTAGGGGGAAATAAGTATAAGAAGGGAAATATAAGGAAATGAGAGAAAGGAGGAATTTAAGCAAGGTCACTTGACTGGTAGTATACAATAGTGCTGTTTTGGCTGAATCACAGAATTTAGCAAGGGGAGTGGTACTTGCACACCTGGCAACCCTAGTCACCTACCATGAAATATAAAAAGAACTTTTTCAGCTTAGTGAAATCCACAGCCTTCTGTCTCAATAAACCACTATCGTCCCTAAAAGTTGTTTATAAAAAATTAACAATGGATTGCTAGAATCTAACTTTCTTCTTACACCATGATCTCTGGACCTTACATTTATATATATATATATATATAATGATATACACATATATTTATATACATACAAATATATAAACATATACATATATACATTACATACACATATAGGTTTAATGATGCAAACATGAAAATAAAACCAAAAACATGAGTATATATACATTTTTCTTATTAATAATCATCAGATGTTAAAAAGTGCTCAAATGGTGAGAGTTTTGTGCATTGGCATTCATTAAAAGTGTTTCAAATCAATAAATTTGAGCAGTCCTGATGCATAAACCTCTCATCCCTTAAGTCACTTTATAACTTCTGTTGATTGCTAATAAAGAAAGAAAATGTGTGTATGTATATGAGAGTGTAGTGGATACTTTTACGTGCCACCGGCATGAAGGCCAGTCAGGTGGTACTGGCAACGGCCACCTGCACAGGAGCCAGTCCAGCGGCACTCACAACGATCTCGCTCGAATGTCTTTACATGTGCCACTGGCACATATATTTATCTTTATATAAAGTTTATTTTAACTATACTTGCCTATCTATCTAATACACTGTCGGCGCATTTTCCTATCTGTGTGTCTGTTTATTGATTTGTCCTTTGTCTGACTGTGCATCCAGAAACCTCTTCAGACAGTAACACAGTAACATTACATCATACACAGGATCCCAATATGACTAAACCACTAATCAATCGCAAGCAACACGTGTCTATTCTTGTATAAATAATCATCAATAGCTAAAAACTCAACTATCTTAGAGTATGTCATATATATATATATATATATATATATATATATATATACATACATATATGTGTACATATATCTATCTATCTATATATATATATAAATACACACACACACATGCAAATACACACATATACATATATTATTTATTAACAGTTTGATTCAGTTCCATGCAACTTAAATGTAAGTTTATCACATGAACCAAGCTTGCCAGTTGCTTAAGCCTCAAGAGCCAGGTTAATTTTATAAGCCTTACAAAATTTTAAGTTGCATGCAGTTGAATCCATCTCTTATTAAATAATATATGTATTTCCTACTAAATGTGCTGAGTGCCTCTACACACACCTATACACATTTATGCGCGCGCACACACACACACACACACACACATGCATAGGCACAAGCATAGCTGTTTGGTACAAAGCTTACTTCCCAACTACATGGTTCAAGGTTCCCTCCTACTTTATGGTACCTTGGGCAAGTGTTTTCTATAGCTTTGGGCCAACCAAAGCCTTGTGAGTGGATTTGGCAGATGGAAACTGAAAAGAAGCCTGTTGTATATGTGTTTATATATATAT
>NC_069008.1:9987304-9995584 GCF_001194135.2 Octopus bimaculoides | reverse complement strand
AAATGGTGTATTTTATGTGCCACCCGCACAAGAGCCAGTCCAGGGGCACTGGCAATGATCTCGCTTGAAAGTCCATTACACATGCCACATGCCAAGACCTTCGAAAAAAGATCTGAATCAACTTCTAATTGTACTTTCAGTTTACAACATACATTTAGTTGTGACTGCTTTTGAACTTCCATGAGTGAGTGAGACACTCACTCAAAATTCATTGGCAGGAGCTCCAGGACACACCAATCAAATCAACAAGTTTGTCAATTGTTCAGTGATGATCCTCTACGATAGTTCATGAATTTTCATGATGTTTTCATTTGTGCAGGAGGTCAACAGTTGCCCTGAATGAGGTTGGTCTTCAAGTAACAAGTGACCATTCCTAAAGTGTGAAAACCATTTGTAAACTTGTGTTTTGCTCTTGGCAGCATCCTTGTAAGCTGTTTAAAACATGACAACTATTTCATGGAAGCATGCTGTTCCTTTGTTTCAGCCATCGCAAAAATCACTGAACAGGGGAGAAGCACTGCAAAAGGAAGACACACATGTGGCAGCATGACCTTACTGGAGAACACTGGTCAGCAGAATGATGCCTGAGGGTTGCATAAAATGGTTCCTAGCAGTAGAACCCCGAACTACAATGAGCTTGTTTCACAGAGAACATTTCCAGTTACATTTGGGTACCCCCTCATATATATACATGTGTGTGTGTGTGTATGTGTGTGTATCTTTGTGTCTGTTTGTCCCCCCCCGCCCACTACTTGACAACTGGCATTGGTGTGTTTATGTCCCCATAACTTAGTGGTGTGGAAAATAGACCAATTGAATAATTAGTCCTAGGGTTGATTTGTTCAACTAAAAACTCATCAAGGCTCCAGCACAGGCACAGTAAAATGACCAAAGTAAAGGATAATGATGCAAATAAACAAATAAAAGTGCTTGGGCTAGATGTACAAAACATACATACATGTATACAATTAAATAGAGAGAAAACAAAAGCTGAAAATATTCAGATGATGAAAATTCATGTATAAATATAAGATATTCATATACTAACAGAGCAAACTTACACAGAGTACAAGGACTCAGAAAATTAAGGGGAGACGGTATGATGTTGCAGGTCTGACAACTGTTTCTGGGGCTCAAAAATAAGTCATGATGTTGGCAGATGTAGTTCACAAAGGAGTCAAGTATATACAACCAGTAGTGGAAGCATATAAACATTAGGTAGATCCAGTCTCTGTTTTCAGGGTGGAGAGATCTGTGTCTAACCATATATAGATATATACATATATATATAAATGCACACACACACAAACAAGCAAATGTGCAAATGTACATATGCATACATACATATATATATATATACATATATGCATACAAGGTGCAATAGAAAAATCTCCTGTTATTTGTGTAATACTTGTAGAGTTTGGCACATGAATATGGTGTCTTCATGTAGCTTATGTTTTATTGTTTATTTTTATCATGTACCATCATGGTTTGAATCAGTGCAGACTGTGTGCTTGTTGTTCATATGTTTATCAAGAATGTTAATCTGAGTTTTTTTTGCTACACTCTGAGCATAAAGAATCTTTATCCCATAATGCTGGTGTTGAGCATACATTCTCATTATTTGATATATATATATAAATCATCATCATCACCTATGCTGGCATAGGTTGGACGGTTTGATTGGGGACTGGCAAGCCAGGAGGCTGCACCAGGCTCCAATCTGATCAGGCAATGTTTCTACAGTTGGATGCCCTTCCTAATGCCAACCACTCTGAGAGTGTTGTGGGTGCTTTTTATGTGCCACCTGCATGGGAACCAGTCAGGTAGCACTAGCATTGGCCACATTTGGATGGTGCTTTTTACACGCCACCAGCACAGGAGCCAGCCGGGGTGGTGGTGGCATCAACCACATTGAGGCACCCAGTGTTGCCTGGGAATGAAATTATTCCTTAAATATTGGAAGAAAAATGCAAAGTATGTTGTATAGAAATTTGTAATTCTAACTTAAATTTATTCTTCACTTAGGAAATCAATTCTGAATTCATAATAATAATAATAAACGAAAATACAAAATTTACCATTTTTATGAAAGGAGATAAATTCTATGACATGTTGAAGGAAATTACGTAAAAGCTTCATTGTTTTCTGGTTTGGGGCATAGACAAATAAGTCTTGCAAACTACCAGCCTTGGAGCAACCAACATAAAGTTGACCAAGCCAGTAGATTGAATTGTATTAATAGACATTGTGAAGCAAAGTCATACTGGGAATTGTGTTCATTTGAATTCAAATGGCATGTCTTGGTTTGATTGGAATTTTTGGAATGAAAGCCTCTTCCCCAGAGGCAGATCTATTGATGATGGTAGCTTCTGTCACATTAGGTGGTAATGTTTTTGCAATCAACCTTGTCCCATTGCATAATTTAGGAGGATTTAAATTTCTTATTAGGACTCCTACTTTCAGAAAAAGTTTATGTGGTGGAGTTCCAGGTAGCTCAAGAGAATTAAGGAGCTTTGTTGTGTAATGGACAGCGTGATTTTCATCAAGGACTGAATCAATTGATTTGTACTCCTTAATGACTGTTGGAATCTTATTCATTAATTCATGGTTAATGCTTGTTACCATCTCATTTTTTGAGCAAGAACTGCTCTTTCACACAACCATTTATGTGAATTATGATTATTACTTAAGTCTGGAACTACCCTGTTCTTCAATTCAGCTGGGAAAGTCACCAAGATAGCAATATGAGCCAAATTGATATCACCATTCCCATCAAACAGTACTTTTCCATTTCCTAACTAGAGGAGCCAGGTTGAAAACTGTTCTGCACATTGGTTCCCATGTAATAAAGCTCACACATTAGTACTGAAGGAGAAGTTCTGTGCTTTATTCCATAGGTGTAAAGACTCAATGCATGCTTTTATTTTATCAGATCTTGTTCGTCTTAAAATGACTGGTAATGTTTGTCTGAAGTCTCCTGATAAAACTAATGTAACTCCTCCCATCATAGATTTATTGTTGCCTCTTATGTCCTATAAAGTCTTATCAAGAGCTTCCATTGCACCTCTATGTGACATGGTGCATTCATCCCAAATGATCAGCTTTAGCGGTAATTTAAAAGCAGAATGAGCTGTTCATCCTCCTGGGAGGATGGTGCAGCAATGCCAGACGATGCTACAGCAATTGCAATTCTTTTTTGTTGCTTTGCCTAGGAGAGAAGCAATGTTGTTTACAAATGTATTACCTGTACCACCAGGAGCATCAAGAAAAAATTCCTCTGACTGACGAAATAATTTTATCATATGCACAACGTTGTTCTAGAAGAAGTTTAGGTTCATGTTCATTCACAAATGCTGCCAACTCTGTGATGTCATAATTTGTCTCTCTCTTGCTATGTCTCTTGAAGTTAAATCACTAATTTAACAGTTGATTTTTGGCAGTCCAGAGCCAGACTCTTGCAAATTCTTGTTTCCCATGGCCAAAACTTGATCCTCAATTTCAATCAGTGCTTGGTTAAAAATTGTTTCAGAGAACTGAATATCATATCTGGGTTTGCCTGTTGAATTGCATACTTTAAGTCCTCAACCATGTCCTCATGATGTTTCATCCAAAGCTGTAGGGAACTGCCAAGTTGATACATGTTCAATATAATTGCGAAAAGCTCATGGAGTTTCCTTGGAGAATCTGATACTGATGCTTCAGTCAATGCAAGGTCCCAATGCATGTCATTTTCTAAAAACCTTATTGATAGCATTGCTTCCCTATAAGTTTCACACACATGACCATTTACCCTCCTTGAATCTTGGAATGATTTGGGACCCTGTACTTCATGCTAAAGGAGCTGTAAGTAGTAACATTACTGCGTGGCTTGGATGGGGGGGGGGCACTCACGAATGGAAAAATTGAAGATGCACCAAAAAGCCTCATTGGTACTGATGTATCTTCTGTCATACTGTGCAACTTCGTCATTTTTATTTATCTGCTGACTGCCATTCTGCATAAGAGTGTACGTTGCAGCATCTAAACCTTTGTTTATATATTTGCAAACATACTCAATAGAGTTAACAGAGTTGCAAAAGTTAGCATTAACTCTGACTATCTGTACTTGTCTTTGCTTCTCAGAAGAATACTGATCATCTACAACTTTGGAAACTTTTTGGAAATTGAAATGAAGGTTAAACAAAAAAATGAGTTATGAGAATATCCCCAGAAGAGTGATTGAAATAAATGGTAATTGTGGAATCCCACATGCACGCACACACTGACACATATACATACAATATAAAACATCAGATTAAATGGATGTGTGTGTGAGAGAGGGAGAGCGAGTGAAAGGGTGTGTTGTCGTGTATACTTACATACATAAATAAATGTGCATACCGCATTTTTGTATGTATGTGTGTGTGTGAGAGAGAGAGAGAGTGCTACTTAGAAATCACTCTCTCTCTCTCTCCCTCACACACACATATATACAAAAAAGATATATGCAAATGTATTTATGTATGTACGTATACATTACAACACATCCCTTTACTCTCTCTCTCATGCACACACACACACACACATAAACGTATACAGCATACATACAAAAATACACGTGCATGTGTGACTAACAACAAATACATAGAGCTGAACGCAGCATGCAGAGATTAATACGGAAATTAAAGAAGTGTGTGGGTTCAAGTGAAATTTGTGAACTTAGTAAATATTTCAGTAATTTATCATAGTTGTTTGCAAATAGTGAATTAAAACTTGAAATGAAAACATTAAAATAGAGAGTGAGAGATTTTGCAAATAATAACGGAAAATTTCGCCACTGCCACATCAATACTGGCAGTTAACACTGAGAAGCCTTTTTAAAGAAGTTAAAGCAATATTAAAGCAATATTATTTATTTTTTAATAAAAAAATAAACCAAAGAGCCTATTATGTATCCAAGGTCAAATTATTCATGCATCCCAAGTATTAAAGTGACTTGCGCAGCCATTTTCACATGAAAACTGAACACACAGAGGTCTCTTTTATACATACACGTGCACACACACACACACACACACATTTATATATATATACTATTTAGTAAACACAATATATGTTTTCATGTGCTACTATTAGTTTCATGTTCTGAGAACATGCCAAACAATGTTTTATAACATTTCTGGTGTTCCAGCACAATTATCAGACATTGTCCACATGGCACAACAAACTAAAAATGGGACAAGAGAAAAAGCAAGAAAAGGTGAGAAGAAAATATACATAAAAGGTAAAAGGTTGAAAAACTGAAAAATGTAAAAGAAATCAGAAAGAAGCAAAAAGGGGAATAAGAGTTTGACCATAAATTATAAGGCTGAAAAGATAGTGTTCAATTTGGTGAGGGAGGTACTTTCCAATTCATCAACAAGAACTTAGGTATATGCTTGTAACCGCTGAAAATTTCAGATCTAGAGTTCAGCAGGGAGTTTTTAGATGTGAAAAGGAACTGAGTTCTTTCAGCTATTCATAGCTTACATTTTTTTGATCTGTTAACATATGGTGTGGATTTTCCAACTATTTTCCACTTTATTGTATGTGGTGTTGCATTCGATTTGAAATCCCATATGTGGCTAGCCAACTTAAGTAGCTTTACTTTTGACCCTGTGTTGGAAGAAAGATATGTGATTATCATAACTTTTGCCTCATATATGATAGATTTAATCATACATCACTGGTTAAGTGGACAGATTCCTGGATCCCAACAGTTAAAACTGGGAGTGGGCTCTTGGTGTTGTGTGATGATACTCTTCATAATGGGGTAGCTGCTATATGATAATTTCACTGATCACTTGTTAAATATTTTCCTGTACCTGTGATTTTCTGGAAAATGCTTGTCTAGGTGAGACAGGAATCCTTTACCTATGTCAGTGTTTACGTTAAAGGAAAAGAGAGGAGCGAACCAAATAATTTTCCCAGGTCTGTTTTTAGGTCTATTATTATCTCTGCCTTAGCGAAGGTAGAGGTATTGTTTTCAGTTGCATTTGTTTGTTTGTTTATCCATAGATGAGATATCTCAAGAACCACTGGATGGATTCTGATGGAACTTTTAGGGATAAGCATCATGACTGGCATGAACTGACTAGATTTTGGGATCAATCTGGTATCGGACAAGGATTCTAGATTATTTTCCCTGTTTTTTTTTTTTTACTCAAATTTTGAGAGTGGGTTCATTTTTAGTATTCTTGTTTGTGAGAGTGGTTGAGTTTATTTCAGATATTCTCATTTAAAAAATCATCTCTGGCTAATCGTTGAGAGGACGTTGGTATTGCATTGGCAGAGGTTTGCACTCTCTGAGTGCTCTTGTTATTATTATTATTATTATTAGATAGATAGATGAGTTCTTAACTTTTGTATACGATTGCCAAATTCCATCACTAAGGTAAACATAGCTGACATAATCCATCACTATGGACGGAATTTGGCAATCGTATACAAAAGTTAAGAACTCATCTATCTATCTATTACATTTCTGCTGAGTTTCCAGTCCTCTCTATAAACTAAAAATGAATTAGACTGACATTTATTTTATTTTGAACCTGTTGAAGACACACGAGATGTCGAAATATTGTTCAAAGGACCAGTAAATAAGTTACTTTCAAGTTGCGCTTTTTGTCATTGAGTTGGCCGTGGTGATGGATTATGTCAGCTATGTTTACCTTGGTGATGGAATTTGGCAATCGTATACAAAAGTTAAGAACTCATCTATCTATCTATTACATTTCTGTTGAGTTTCCAGTCCTCTATATTATTATTATTATTATTATTATTATTATTAGAGGGGGTGTATATTAATTTATCCTTGAAGCCACTATTGGCTAGGGCGTTATTATAGCAAGGGTTATCTTCTTGAAAATTTCTTTAGTGGAAGAGAGGTTAGAAACTCTGTTATTAATGTTAGCTATTAGGTTTTTAGATACTATAGGAGGGTGACAACACTGTTTATGTATAGAGGAAAGTTTCTCAGTCTTATATTAAGATTTATAAGAGGAGTTCAGGTCTAGGGAAACATATAAAAAATCAACTCTAGACAGGTTAGTTGTGACTGATTTTAAGGCCTATTTGACTGAAGGAAGAAGTAAGTTGTTTCCTAAATTTAGAGTTTCATGTCAATGCCTGGTGTGGAGAGACAATTAGGCCAATCCTGTTTGAGGATCTCTTTCTCAATCGGCTTCCAGTAAGCTTTATGAAAGTTCAGATTGGAGAGATTTCAGGTATTTTGTATAGGCTGTATGTTTGTAGGGGCTTTTGGTTCATAAACAGATAGCTCTATTATGTTGTGATCTGAGACTAGTGTTGGTGCCACTTTAACATTATGGATAATGTCCATATTGTCTGAAGCTGAAATCCAGTATAAAATTTATACTGGTTTATTGTAGCACAATTTGCTCCATGAATTAAGCATTGGTCAGGTGGACCAGGGACTCCACCTGTGCTTGTTGGTGGTGTGTCATTCCTGAGAATATCTGACCCTCGGGCCATCCCATTGATGTGTTACTCCTGTTTGGTGGGAACTTCTATCTTTGTGAGGCCATCTTCAAACTTACCTGTATAACTTTGAGCATCTGGTAGGTGATATGTAGTACATATAATGATATGTAATATATGATATGTAGTACATATAACAATATTAAGTTATGTCTTATGTGTACAATTTGAGTGTCACACACTGAATTTGAATAAGACAGCAAGACCTTGAGTGTGAGGTCCTCTCATATATACACAGCAACTCCACCATGGCTCCTTTCTTTTCTTTCTGAGTGTATTATAACATATTTTGCATCCCCTATATGAGGTCTAAGATGTGTTTCCACAAGTGCAATGCATAGGGCTTGATTGCATGCAGCAAGGTCTCTGAGGAAAGGGATTTTTGTTTTGCAGCTGAGGAGCAACCGACATCTAATGTTCAAAAGAAATAGTTGTCGTATGGATATCTATCTATCTATATAGTTTCAAAATAAGGTGATTAAAGTCGACTTTAATCACCTTATTTTGAAAATGTATTGGATAATACCATACTTAATTCTGGTGCCTAAACTTAAGTACCATATTCACCTGAATCTAAATTTTGGGTGACACATGAAATGTTTTGAGCGGGATCGATGCCAGTGCCCCTGGACTGGCTCATGTGCGGGCGACACATGAAATCTTTCCAAGCGGGATCGTTGCCGGTGACCCTGGGCTGGCTCTTGTGCGGGCGACACGAGGTCTTTCGAGCGAGATCGTTGCCAGTGCCCCTGGACTGGC
>NC_069008.1:9982771-9986773 GCF_001194135.2 Octopus bimaculoides | reverse complement strand
TATTGGATAATACCATACTTAATTCTGGTGCCTAAACTTAAGTACCATATTCACCTGAATCTAAATTTTGGGTGACACATGAAATGTTTTGAGCGGGATCGATGCCAGTGCCCCTGGACTGGCTTTTGTGCGGGTGGCACATAAAAGACACCATTTCGAGCGTGGCCGTTGCCAGTACCGCCTGACTGGCCTTCGTGCGGGTAACACGTAAAAGCACCCACTACACTCTCTGAGTGGTTGGCGTTAGGAAAGGCATCCAGCTGTAGAAACTCTGCCAAATTAGATTAGAGCCTGGTGTTACCATCCGGTTTCACCAGTCCTCAGTCAAATCATCCAACCCATGCTAGCATGGAAGGCGGATGTTAAACGATGATGATGATGATGATGATATATGAAAATTTTAGTCACAATATATGGATTCAACTAATCTAGCAGTACTCAAAAATAGAGATCCTGAATGTATCCTTCTACAAAACAAATAGAATATATAGTACAATACAAGAGAAAACCATAAGGAGTGTATAAAGTTATAAGTAACGAGAAAAATATGCTATGATAAAATTTATTTAACCATTGCAAATTCTTATTATTTTCATTAAATATGAATTTCCAATGCATAAATAAATTTTATCATAGCATATTTTTCTCGTCATTTATAACTTTATGTATGTACATATATACATACACGTGTGTGTGTATGTGTGTTCGTGTATACATTCAGATATATGCACACACACAAAATATACACACAACACAAATATATACACATATAGTAGAGAGTTAGTCCCCCTGGATATTATTGACTTGACTCTTGGGATTTACAGGGCTGGTGACCTGGTTTCCATGACATATAAGGGAAGCACACCAATAAAAACATACATGTACACACACACACACACACACACACACACACACACACACACACACACACACACACACACACACACACACACACACACACACAAGCAAAAAGCAGAAATTACTCCATAATGGAATAAGAGCATAGGTGAGTTAATTTATTGTGTTAGTTGAAACCCAACTGACTGAAACTAAAAGTTTTCAAATATGCTTTATTTTTTAACTTATTTATGCGTCCAAAACAGATAATGATTATCTCTTTTACTAGACAAATATATATGTTAATGACTTGTAGGGATATGGTATTTTATTATGCAGCTATAATGTACTAGAAAGTAAATTAAATGTTTTATAAGCCAATAATATCATGTTCTACTGTGTTAGCAGTGCACTTTACATAACCTTTAAGGTTATCTCTACAGATATTCTATAGAAATTATATAAAATTATACTGGTAACAAAAATCAGTGCTGGGTATAAATTCTATAGAATATCTGTAGAGGTAACTTTAAATATATATGTGTTTGTGTGTGTGTGTGTGTATACACACACACACACACACACATGTATACATATATCTATACACATATCAATATATGTGTGTGTATACGTATCTACATAAGTATACATATACATGTGTGTATATGTATGCATACATATATATGTATATGTATACCTATATCTTTACATACATAATACATATATCCCTCTCTCTCTCTCGGAAAGGCACAAGCACCTACACACACATCCCACACACACATATCTATACATATGTACATATGTATATGTATATATTTAAGCATGTGTGTGTGTGTGTGTGTGTGGAGAGAGAGAGTGAGAGATGTAAATGGCTTGCTGTTTTTGATGCAGTTTTCTGTGTTTGGGTTACAAATTCTGTTGACACTTGGTACAAGGTAAAAGAAAAAATGTCTTTAACAAGCACTTAAATCAGGATTGTTTGCTGGGAAAGTTAAAATATTTCATCCACTCACTCTGCAGGCCAATACACAAGCTTTCATGAAGGGAATAAGACATCGTAGTTCCGAATACTGAATTAACGCATGCATTTTGTAACATCAAGTATACATTTTTGTACAGAAAACAAAAAGTGTGTAGACACACACAACATTTTATATATATATATATATATATATATATATATATATTCTTTGATTCTTTTACTTGTTTCAGTTATTATTTGATTGTGGCCATGCTGGAGCACTGCCTTGAAGGGTTTTAATCAAACAAATTTACCCCAGGGCTTATTTTTTTAGCCTAGTACTAATTCTATTGGTTTCTTTTGCTGAACCACTAAGTTACAGGGATGTAAACACACCAACACCGGTTGTCAAGCAGTAATATGGGAACAAACACAAAAATACCAACATATAAATACACACACACACATATATACGACAGTCTTCTTTCAGTTTCTGTCTATGAAATCCACTATAGCCTGAGGCTATAGTATAAGACACTTACCCAATGTGCCACACAGTGGGACTGAACCTGGAACCATGTGGTTGGGGAGCAAGTTTCTACCACACAGCCACACCTACATACATACATACATATATATATATATATATATATATATATATATTGATATTTCACCTAAGCATAGTGATGCTAACAATCTGCTGTTTGAACTACATATACATACACTTTCGATAAAAGAATTGAGTACAGAGCATAATATGAGGTTGAATAAATGACAAGGGAAGAAGAAATTATGCAATGAACTTCATTAGCTTACAAGAGTTTCTGCTATAAGATGCAATGCATTCATTATTGAGTGTTTGTCTATCACCTCATAGCTTCATTGAAGCTTCAAGAATGAAGTGCTATTTTATTTGGGTAAACATTATATATATATATATATATATATATATATATATATATCTTGTATCTTATAGCAGAAACAGCTGTTTGCTAATGAAGTTCATTACTGCATTATGTAATGTCTTGTTCCCCTGTCTATATATATATATATATATATATATATATATAGATAGATAGATAGATAGATAGACAAGCTGATAAATAGAAAGATAGATATCATCATTCCAATATCTACTTTTCCATGCTTGCAGGGTCCTATAAAACTTGTTCACGCAGATATTCAACAGCTGGATCCTCTTCTTGTCACCAATACTTCCTTCTTTCCAAGTAATGCAATATTTTTCCCTAATCTCGAAATATTTAATATGAAGGATAGCAAACAGACAACACTGTCTGCATGATGTTGTTTGTTGACAGTTTAGAAAAGACACACAAACAGACACCCACACATATACCACACTCATACTAGTACATACAGTTGCAAATACATACACATGCGTGTATGTATGATAGGCTTCCTTTTTGCGTTTCCGTCTATAAAATCCACTCATGAGGCTTTAGTCACTGTAGGGTTATAACAGAAGACTCTTGTTCTAGGCACCATGCATTGGAACTCAGCTCAAAACCATGTGGTTGGGAAGTGATTATTTTAACTAGCCATATATACATCTACCCTTTTTTTTTTTTATATGTACAAATATATACACATGCATGCACACATTGCAGCCTACCAGTCCCCAGTCAAACCGTCCAACACATGCCAGCATGGAAAACGGACGTTAAACGATGATGATGATGATATATATATGCATGAACATGTAAATATGACCATGTGACAAATAAGGTTGCCTCCCAACCAACTATAGGATAATGGGTCCAATCCAACCCTGACACTATTAATAGATGTCTGCCACAGTAGGCATGGTTTGCACGTATATATAAATACATATACATATATGCCATCTATAAATACATATACATGTGGGTATAAATGCGTGTGGGTGTGTATCCATTCCTGTGGGTGACAATGAAAACAGGTGTATCATGTCCCTCTCTGTAAGAAAAAAGCAAAACATGACTTGGTAATGATATATAAAGATCGGTAATAATACAAGAGCCAAACTGAAATAAGTACCAATAATTCTGGCTATATAATCAACTAACCACAAACAACCCTTAGATAGCAGGGATTGGTATGTGTATGAGCTGACACCTGAAGCCAAAGAAAATATGCCAACATGTGTGTGCATGTGTGAATGTGTGCATGTGTGTGTGTATATATATATATATATATATATATAT
>NC_069008.1:9963083-9978083 GCF_001194135.2 Octopus bimaculoides | reverse complement strand
ATGCTTAAAGGCATTTTATTCATCTTTACATTCTGATTTCAACTGCTACCTGGGTCAACTTTGCTTTTGGAGTCGATAAAATAAGTACCAGTTGATAACTGGGGTTGATGTAATCGGCTTATTCCCTTCCCCAACATTGCTGGCCTATAGTAGAAAGGATTATTATTATTATTATTATTATTGCTGATCTAACCTTTTGCAGCCTGGTCATGCCTCTATTTCATATATTCTTCTTGTGCCAACTTGGGACATTCTGCAACAGTGTGTGCTGCTGTCTTGTTCCAAGTTCTACAGGCTCTACATTTTTCTGGCTCTATCTCCCCATACACATTTTTCTTCAAGTTGTTTGCTTTTATCACTTGATCCTGGACTGTTACAATTAGCCTTTCTGTTTTCTTTTTGTTTTTAACTGCCCTTTGTTTTTAACCAAGCCCAGGATTTTGTTCCACATACATCTTCAGTGGCTCTCCATGTCTATTTGATTTCAGGATCATAAAGAAAAAATACAATCCCCTAAAATTTGAAATTGCAAGAATTTGGAACTGTAAGCAACAATATAGACAAATGGTTGAAGGAGATTGGAATAGAATATCTTGTAAAGTTTCTACTGAAAGTTTTCCTCTTAGGGACAAGGAAGATTATCAGGAGGGTTCTAAGCACTTGAAAGACTATTGAAAGCTAGTGGATACCTAAGGTTTCTCTTCTGTGAGCTGGCAGATGCGTTTGTACATCAGGCAAAATGCTTAGCGACATTTTGTCCGTCTTTATGTTCTGCTTTCAAATTCCACCGAGATTGACTTTGCCTTTCATCCTTTTGGGGTCGATAGTGAAACACTGGGGTTGATGTAATCAACTAGTCCTCTCCCCACAAATTTCAGGCCTTGTGCCTATAGTAGAAAGGATTATTATTATCATTTTAGGCAGTGAGCTGGCATAATCATTAGCACACTGGACTAAATACTTAGTGGCATTTCATCTGTCTTTACAATCTGAGTTCAAATTCCACCAAGGTTGACTTTGCCTTTCATCCTTTCAGGGTCAATAAATTAAGTACCAGTGAAACACTAGGGTCATCCTTCAAAATTTCTGGACTTGTGCCTTTAGTAGAAAGGATTAGGCATGGTATGAAGGTACATTACAGATACAGGCTGCAATTTGTGTTTAGGATTTACCTAAAACAGGATGAGGATGAAGAAGAAAGGAAGAATGGTATAAAACATGCACATAGTATACAAATACACGAATACATGGATGATGCAGTCTTCCTGATACAGAAATACCTTCAACTAGGACCAATCAGGAAACACCCCACAGATCCAAGATCACTCAGCTTGTCAATTACCCAAGCTCTCTCTCAGTAGTTGCTCTCTGACCTATTGACACACATTTAGATTAGATCCTCCATTCTAGCCTTTTCCACTACAATTACCCTCCTTTTGAAAAATTCACACTTTGCAAGCAGAACATGGAAAAAGTCTAAAAGGTTTAGCCAAAGATGAAAGAGTGTGTGTATGTGTGTGTTTGTGTGCACGTGCGCATGTGTGCACGTGTGTGTGTGTGTGTGCACGCGCATGTGCATGCATGTGTAGAAAGATAATAATGCAAAAAAACAAAACAAATAAAACTGCTTGGGGTAGATATACAAAATATACATACATATATACATGGGTATATGTTTGTATATCTAACCCAAGTAGTTTTATTTGTTTATTTGCATCATTATCTCCATGTCAGCTCACCTGGATTCCTCTTATAGCCAGATACTCTTACCTTGCAGACTTAATCCCCATTAAAGATTTCGGAGTTTAAGTACAAATCATTTGAGCACTATTGTTTTCTATATTATCTGTTGACTTTCTCTATGCTTATTCCAGTATTCCAAATCAGTATCATCATCATCATCATCATCGTTTAACGTCCGCTTTCCATGCTAGCATGGGTTGGACGATTTGACTGAGGACTGGTGAAACCGGATGGCAACACCAGGCTCCAGTCTGATTTGGCAGTATGTTGATGTTATATTTGTGTGAGGTATACATAAAAGTAGAAAGCACAAGAAATATTTTCTGCAGAGTAATATCAAAACAGGGGGTGGAAAAATTTTTGGGTATTGTTTATTCACCATTACACATTTGTAAGTAGAAGTTACAAAATTGTACATGTAGTAAAAATCATATAAGATATCTCCTATTAAAAATTCTTCCGATGGAGAATAAAATAATAGAAAATTTACAGTTGAATGCAGTATTTATATATATTTAGTAACCAGGGATCCTTTAGATAGTTATAGGAGAGAAAAACATAGGGGAAAGAGAAAGAGAAAAGAGGGTTAGAGGTAGGTTTACACATACACACACACACACGCACACACGCACACACACACACACACACACACACAGAGTTATGAAAGACTGAAATATATTGAAAATATTACAAAGCCCTACTGTGAGTTAAATAAGAATGCAAATAAATTCTTTTTATGCTATTGATGTGTGGAAAAAAGAGGAAAGTTGTTTCTTAACAGACTGTTTCTTAATTCATTAACTGCTTCTCAAGGAAGATGTACTTCCTTCCTCAATCAATAGCATAGATCAACTGCTTATAAAGCACTCATGAATTGGACTAGATCCAAGATAGATAGCCAGAATTCTGCTGTTAATGACATCTTTATCTACAAAACATATATATATAGTTACTCTACTATACTTCCATTATCTGATACCTTTGTGAAAAATGATTGAGTAATTCCACTTTTAACAATGTAAACATCTAAGCTTTGCCATATAATACAGAGATGTACAACAACATGCATTGTATTATGTATAGCCATTTTAATGATGTGAATGTCCAAGAATATGTAAAGATATCATTACATAATCTGCCATTTGATGATTACTGTAATAATGCAATAAATAAATAATTTCCAAATATACTCTTCAGACTTGACTTATAGGAGTGTTCAACGATCTTTATAACCAAGAAGAAACCCTTACAAGAAATTGTGCCAAACAGCATGCATTTTCTTTACAAGCTCCTTCATAACATTATTAGGAACACATAGATGTCTAAAATATTAATCATACATTGAGCACTTCAATCATCAAGCTATTGTGTGTGTGAGTGTGTGAGCATATATATATTGTGGCTACTTTCTCATATATGAGCAAAGCCGTTACTAGAAAGAATCATTGAAATGAGTCCCTGATAATGCAATGTGAGACCCTTATATAACTACTGAGCCCCACCAAAGATTTGTACATTTTATTGCATAATGCACAATTTCACCACCTCACCCCATGTCTTCCTGGGTCTCCCTCTACCCCGGATTTCTTCCACTGTTTGGGAGTGGCACATCTTCACACAGCTCTCCTCTTCCATCCATAGTACATGACCATACCAACACAAACGTTTCTCTTGCATGCCACATCCGATGCTTCTTATGTCCAACATTTCTTTCAGGGCGCTTACACTCCGTCGTGTGTGCACACTGACATTACATGTCCAGCAGATCATGCTAGCTTCATTTCTTTCGAGCCTACGCATGTTTTCAGCAGTCATGGCCCATGTTTCACTGCCATGAAGCCGACCTTCACTGGACGATACCTCAACTTCAGTTTCCACCATCCATACAGTGTAAAGAGAGGGATTGCTCAGTGCCTAAAACATCGAGCAGAGAATATAAGTAGCGATTATGATACCCACTACAAAGAAATGATCAAGCTCAGTAACACTTTATTAAGCAACAACTACCCACAAAACATACTATTCACTCTAATTATGAAGAAAAGAGAGGATGAAACCAATAAACTGTCCACAGTCTGTCTTCCCTACGTGAAAGGCCTCTTCGAAAAGAGACAAAAGATATGCAGCCCATATGACAATATTCAATAGTAATACAACAGGACAGTATTCAAGAGTAATACAACACTTCACAAATATCTCCTTTGAGTAAAACCACCAATAGAAGAGAATATGACCAAAAACTGTGTGTACTCCATCCCATGCTGCTGTGGTAGGTTATACAAAGGCAAAACATGCCACCCCCTCAAAATAAGTGAGGAGGTAGCATGTTTCGGAATATCGCAAAGCTGTGACACAAGGAGATATTGATAAATCAGGTATAGCTGATCATGTATGGAAAAATGGAGACAACTTGCCCCTGTGGGATGAAGTTAGAATAATAGACAGAGATCACCACTGGAAAATAGGAAAACTAAAAGAAGCAGCACATATGCTAGGACACAAGAACCTCCTAAGCAGACCGAGTGCAGTATGAGTAGCATATGGGAACCGGTATTAAGGAAGGATAGGAGAACATTAGATTTATAAGCCCTAAAATTGACTCCATAATTGCTCACGGGTATATGGCATAGTGGTTAAGAGCGCAGGCTACTAACACCAAGATTCAGGCAGTGACCTGAATAATAATAATATTAATAATAATAATAATAATAATAATAATAATAATAATAATAACAACATTGAAAAATACCTTCAGAATGAGAACCCAGTTTCGAAATTTCCCCAAGTCACATGATAAAGGCTGGAGGGTATATCAGCTGAAACATGTTAACAACAAACAAGATGAGGACAAATATCCGTCAAATGTAAATAATGTACTATTTAAGCATTTTATCTGATCAAATTCATCCTATGGTTGCAGAACTGTTTCTGGAGAGAAATGCAATCTTTCAGGATGATAATGCACCAACTCACAGTTGTTACTGAATGGCATGAGGAACATTCTAGTGAAATTGAACATCTTATCTGGCACCACAGTCCCCAGATCTCAATATTATTGAACATTTATGATGCATTTTAGAAAAACAAGTAAGGAGTCGATATCCTCCACCATCATCACTACAAGAACTGGAGACTGTTTTAGATGAAGAATGGACAAAAATTTCTTTGAAAACAATTCAAACTTTGTACGTAGAATTCAAGCTGTAATTACTGCCAAAGGCAGTCCTACCCCATATTAAAATAAATTTGTTTGAAATTTTAAGGTGTTTCCATTATTTTGTCCAACCCCTGTATATGTGTATCTATCTATCTATCTATATATATATATATATATATATATATATATATATATATATATATATATATATAGACACACACACACACAAGGTGTATGTTTTGCCAGTTCATGGGCAGGCTGCATTTATAGGTATAAGAGAATATATTCTCATTGATCTGCCTGGTGTTAAAACACCTGAAAGTCAAAGACAAGCAAGATAACTCATATCAGGTCACAATACAGGAGTGATAGACATTAATGTTTGTATACAGTAATCCCTTGACTATCACTGGTGTTACGTTCCAAAACCCCCCACACTAGATGAAAATCTGCAAAATAGAAACAGTACTGTACTGCATATTTTTCAATTATTATTTTTATAATTTGTATATATTTATTTTATTATAAATGCAAAACAACACCACAGAGGAATCGACATAAGCTTAAATAATAAACCGTGATAGGTGAACCGCGATATGGCAAGGGATTACTGTACTACACCTTTTATCTTGTTTCAGTCATTAGACTGCAGCTGTTATGGAACAATGACCAGAAGGGTTTAGTTGAACAAATTGACCTCAGTACTTATTCTATCAATCTCTATTGCTGAACTGCTAGGTCATGGAGAAGTTCATAAATCAACAACAGTTGTCAAATGGTGGGTGGGTGGGGGGACAAACAGAGATACATACATACATCATTGATCAAATTAACTAACAAGGTATTGGTTGGCCTGAGACACTTATCTGAGGTGCCCCGTAGTGGAACTGAATTTGAAACCTTGTGCTTGCAAGGTAAGTTTCTTTACCACATGCCATTCCTGCACCTATATCAACATTTCTTTGCTTGCATGGATTCAATGATATTTGTTGAAGTGGATTTTCTATGGTTGGATACCCTTCCTGTCACCAATCCCAATCTATTTCCAAGTAAGGCAATATTTTCCCAGAAATAGACATTTTCACCCGAAGACTGGAAATGAAGGACAGAACTTGCATGACAGTGAAACATGCTTACAACTTCCACATCATGTCAAGACAAGGAGATGCTAACATATACAAGCATTATAAAACAGTGACTACATTAATACCTAGCAATATCTGAAGAAGGAATTTTTATGTTCTGAAATACTATATTAGACTATGAATAATGAAATTATTTATAACAGTTATTATATAGTCCACTCTGCATTGTTGTGCCATTCAAGATACATTACATTCCACAAACAATACACAATGCTTCCAGCGAACTACAGTACTATATATAATGGGCAGGCTTATTTCAGTTCTGTCTTTCAAATCCACTCGCAAAGCCTTCAGTTAGAATAGAAGACACTTGTCCAAGGTGCCATGCAGTAGAACTGAACCTGAAATCATGCAGTTGGGAAGCAAACTTCTTATCACACTACTCCACCTGTGCCTATCAGAAGCTAAGTAAAACTATGGCTGTCCCTACATACAGGTATGTCCTCTACACCCTTCTCTCTGCCAAGAGGTCCTTCCCTTGAGGGCTCATAGGTACAGGTGTTATGTAAAATTCACATGTGCCAGTGTCACATAAAAGTGTCCATGTTGGTGTTATGTAAAAGCACCTGTGCTGGCGTTACATAAAAAGCATCCAGTTCACTCTGTGAAATGGTTGGTATTAGGAACAGCATCCAGTCGTAGAAGCCATGTCAAAATATACAATTGGTACCTGGGTAGTTTTCCAGCTGACCAGTTACTCTCAAACTGTCCCATGCCAGCATGGAAAGCAAATGTTAAATGATCATGATCTACTGGATGAAAGCTAGAAGGCCAAACCTTCAAAATCACTTCTTGCAAAAGTTTAATATACTCTACAAAAGTATTGAGTAATTCTTCAGTTTAATGTAAAACTGTTTATATTATACATCTAAGAAATTTTGACCGACAGCTGCTTTTTGTGTAAGAGAGGGAGAGAAAGACAGTTTACTAAGAAATAGAAGAGAGGGTGAAAATTCCCTCTGGTTTAGCAGTAGACAAGTAAGACCACGACTATCTATGACCGTCTACTTTGTACTTTCTACCTCTACTGACACTGACTGACAGTATTTATAATGACTAGCACATACCACTCGTCACGTGAGAGGGGCATACCATTATTACTATTATCCTCATAACATCTCCCCTTTTAAGCTTTTCTTTTTTTCTTAGGGAGTGTAATAGCAATAATTTTTACATCACTCTGCCACCCTTTTTTGAGCTTCTCCTTTTTCAGGCCGTTACAAATTTAATATTTTGTTCATTTGACATCCACTTCCGGGAACTCTGTACATCTTCTTTTTCTTTCACTTGAGCGTCTGGGTTCAATTATTTGGTTCTTCTATTCTCTTGAGTTCGCTCTCAACAAATCTTTTTTTCAGTTTGTTCATGTGCCTCTTTTCTTTCTTTTACCAAGTATAGCATTTTTCCTATGTGTTTGGTAATCATGCCATCTTCCCAGCTTTGTTTTCCATTCTTATATGCCCTAACAAATACCTTTTCACCAATTTTGCAATATCTTGCTGTATTTTCCATTGCAATTTTTCTTTTCTTGCCAGGTAACAATTTGTTGAAGACTGATTTTATTTTCCTTGCAAATATCAGTTCTGCTGGTGTATTTGGATTTGGTGTCACACAGAAATCTTCAGAATTGTTGTAGAGCTACCTCATCCATGACTTCCTTATTTGATTTTCTTAAGGCTCTCTTGAGTGTACTGACAAAGCATTCTGCTTGTCTGTTAGATCTGGGATGGTATGGTGCCATAGTTACATGTTCTACCATGAACATTTTACAAAACTTTTTAAATTCAAAAGACACAAATTGTATTCCATTGTCAGACACTATCACATCATAAGCAAACAACTCATGTGAAAAATTTGTCGTTGAGGCTGGCTTTTTACACTTACAAATTTCTGACCATTTAGAGGAACTGAGTAGTTTGAATCATTTAAGGGACCAATGAAATCTATGTGTAGTCTTGACAACGGAACATCTACTTTTGACCATGGTTCACTTTTTATTGTTGGTAATTTTACTGCTAGAGTACATCCTCTACAGCCTTTCACTAAATTTTTGATCCATTTTTGGCCAGTACACATAGCTACGCATTAAAGCTTTCATCCTTGAAATACCAGGATGTTCAACATGAAATTCTCTCAACATTTTCTTTTGCAGTGTTTCAGGTATTACTACTCTCTGTGCATACATCACAAATTGAGTATTGCTCCACATCTTGGTTTCATTTCACACCAATCCTGTTCCTTTTCCTGATCACAATATTCTTTTCATTTCTGTTATGAAAACCGCATTTCATTTTATGTCTTCCAGGGTTACTGATAATTCCCATACCACATTCCACATTACATTTTTTATTTCTCCTTCTGATCTTAATGCTGCAACTACCATATCTTCGAATGGTTTGCCTTGCTTAGGTATCAGTCTGGACAAACCATCTGCATGCCCTAGTTTTTTTGACAGTAAATATTCCATTTTGTAATCATAATTCAATAATGTAGTGCCCCACCGCTGCAGTCTATTCAGTGTGCGTTCCGGTATTCCTTTTTTAGAACAGTAGTGAGTGATGATCCATTTGTAGACAGAAACTCTTCCATGAATAAATCTATGGAATCTTTTCACACCAAATATGATTGCTAACACTTCCTTTTCTATTTGATTATAGTTCCTTTCAGCTGGTAATAACAATCGTGATGCATGAGTTATAGTCTTTTTACTCCCATCATCATATTTGTGCAGAAGCATGACTCTGACTCCGTAATCACTCACATCAGTAGCCAATATAATATCCAACTTTGGATCAAAATGCATTAACAATAAGTTCAATGTTAAAATATCTTTTAATTTGTCAAATGCCCTCTGGCACTTATCAGTCTGGCACAACTTAGCATTTTTTTTTAACAAATCATTTACATTATGTATATTGGGAATGTAAATTTGAAAGTAATTTACTAAACCCAAGAATGCTTGTAGCATAGTCACATTATTTGGAGTGGGTATATTTTTTATCGCAGTTGCACTGGATGTATCCAGTTTTCATCCGTTTTTATCTATTATCTGGCCCAAGTATTTAACTTTTTTCAACAAGAACTTGTATTTTTCTTCTGTTAACTTGGAGCTGTATTCTCTAATCTTTTGAATACTTTTTTAATATGTTCTACATGTTGTTCGTGTGATTCACTTTTTATTAGGATATTGTCTAAATAGATGGTAGCAAAATCACAGTCATCCAGCATTGAATCTATTACTCACTGAAATATGGAAGGTGTCACTTTTACACTTTGGGAAGCTGCTTAAATTTAAATCAGCCACTGTGTGTATTAATGGTTAATAAGTGTGAGCATTCTTCTTCTACTTGAATTTGTAGATATGCCTCCAAGAGGTCTAATTTTGAGAAGAATTTCCCTCCATTCAATTTTGCAAACATTTCCGCAGGGCTCGGTAATGGGTATTTATGTGAGATTAAGCAATCATTCAACCCTGTTGAAAAATCTTCACAAATTTTTAACTCATTATTTTTCTGTTTTATGTAGACCATAGATGCTGTCCAGTATGAGTGGTTTGTATTCTCAATTATTCCTAAGCTTTCAATTTTTCAAGTTCTCTATTTACCTATTCTATTGCTGCAAATGGTACATTCCATTTTGGTTTAAATACAGGTGTTACACTTTGTTTTACTATAATTTTTGCCTTTGTTTTGAGCAGCAGCCCAGTTCCTCCAAAAAAACATTTGGGAATAAATGTTTCATTTTTCATTTCAATATCTCAGCTGCATTTGAACCTTTGACTGAACTGACTATATTCCCACACAAAAAATTTATGGATGTATTCCACAATTTGAACAATTCCATTCACTTTGTGCTGAACAGATTAACTGAATTTTTTAACATATATTTTTGCCATTTTCATTTGGTCACGAAATGTCATATTACATACAAATTCACCTATAAAATACATTCTTTTGCCTGTAACACCATGTGCTTCTTTTGTAGATTTACTTGATTTTGGCTTACCGACATACTTCCAAGTTTCTTCATTCACAATGGTAATATCACTTCAAGTGTCTAACTGCATTACTCTTATATTTTCAATTTTCACATTTACAAATTTCCTCTTTGTCACATTACCATTTTCTTTCAATGACATCTTGTCTATTTGTTTTCTTTGTTCCAATGTTTTGTCAGCTTGGTTTTACAGTGCGCTTTTCTGTGTCTAATTTTTCTACAACGGAAACATTCTGCTTTCTTAAATGGGGAGTTTTTTCTCGGGTGTAGACCTCCACATGCAAAACATGGGTTTGTTTTCTGATTTTTGTTCAGTTTGTACTGTACTTTAGTACACATTTAATTTCTATTCTGCCTGTTTCGTATTTTCCAACACACTTGTTTCACTTGGGAGCAATCTTTATGTTTAATTTTTCTGTGCCGTGTCTTAAATTTACTATTCTTTCACACTCTTCTGACACTTGTTGTAAGGTTACAGCTTGGTTTTGTTCACGTCTTTCTCTGCAGTTAGTCCCTGTATAAATATCAGGCATTAATTCATCCAGTTAGAACTTTTCACATTCCCTGTTAACTCTGCCAGCAGATGTCATGTGGTCCTCCTCATTGTTCTTTTCTAGGTTCAAACATTTCCAGACTATATTGAACAATGAGTTTTCCTTGTTAAGAATTTCACACAATATCTCTTTTGTATCTTTAAAGTTTATGTCAGAAGGTTTTTTCGGGAGTATGTAATTGTTGTAATTATTATGTTCTCTTGCTTCCAGTTTTCTTAAGATCAAACACGTTTTCATATTGTTGTCCCAGTCCTTGCACTCTTTATTGAAAATCTGTTTGTATCTTCTATAGTACACCTCAAAGGTAACTCTTTTGTCTGGTTCATACTTAAATTCTGATATCAAGTTTGCAACAATCTGGTGAGAACATCTTTTCAGCATTTTTTGACAACTTCTTTTCGTTAATTGCAACATTTGTTGCTGTAATAGTAATTGTTGTTGTTGCTGCTTCTGCTGTTGTTCTTGCAGTTGTTGCTGTGCTGTTGTTGTTCTTTTAGTTATTGTTGTTGCTGCTTTTGCAACTTGAGCAAATTAATCAACAATTTTTCCATAACTGGCCAACAATTTTTCCCTAATTTTATGATTTGGTATACCATAAAATTTGCACAAAAACTTTTGTGAGTTTCGTAACTCCTTGTGAATTTGTTAATTCCTCGTTGTCATTGTTGTAATCCTTTGTTGGACAATTATAACACCCACTGTGGTATAGCAGCATTGTTAGTAAAACAAGTAAGACCACGACTATCTAGGACCATCTACTTTGTACTCTCTACCTCTACTGACACTGACTGACAGTATTTATAATGACTAGCACATACCACTCATTACATGGGAGGGGGTGCACCTTTATTACTATTATCCCCATAACACATCATTGCGAAGCAAACTGTTTAACTACATTGCCATGCTCCTACTTACACAAACATAGAGAGAGAGCGAGAGAGAGAGTGAGGGAGAGAGAGAGAGAGAGAGAGAGAGAGAGAGAGAGAAGGCGAGGGAGTAATCTATTTTTCTCTTACTTGTTTCAGTCACTAAACTGTGGCCATGCAGGGACACCACCTTGAAGAATTTTTAGTTAAATGAGTCGACCCCAGTACTTTTTCTTTTTAAAGCCTGGTACTTATTCAGTTGGACTCTTTTGACAAACTGCTAGGTTACAGGGATCGAAACACACCAACACTGGTTGTGAAGTGATGGAGGATAAACACAATCTCAAAGCCACACACACACATATGACACACTTCTTTCAGTTTCTGTCAACCAAATCCATTCGCAAAGCTTTGGTCAACTAAGATGACACTTGCCCACGTTGTCACACAGTGGAACTGAACCTAGAACGATGCAGTTGGGAAGCAAGCTTCTACCCCACAAACATGCTTGCACCTAATTGCCAAGATCCTTTCTAAAACATCTTTGGCTTTGAGCTAATGTTAAACATCAAACTACCACTGGAAGAAGGTGGAGAATGAAGGGGAGGTGCTGTCTTCCAGAGAATTCACTGAAAGGTTATGGTGTCAGTTATACCCAGGTCATCCCTGAGTGGACAAGCTAATGATCAAATGCATTCTAGTATTGACCTTCATGTCTTTTTAAGAGTATATAAGATTAATGTGTCCTTTCCTTTCCTCAAGATGTGGAAGTATGATCTGAGGGAGACTTGACTGCTATTTCTAGCACAGCCAGCAATTACATGGCAATTTCTCACCCTTGGCTCACGTACATAGGTACATTCATACACATGAGTGTGACTTGAGGGAGAGGCGCTTGCAGTTTCTAGTAGATCAAGATGCCCTTTCATTGGTTTGTGGGATAGTGATGGTCGTGGTGTTGGTGAGGATGGAGTTATGAAAGTGATCTGTGCCAAGTGAAGCTAGCCACCCGGATGTAGCATCACCACCACCAATATTAACCTTAAGAATGAAACCGACAACTACAACAAAAACCAATGAATAAAACAAAATGGAAATAATTTATATAACAAACTTAGGATGTTTTGTGGCAGTGATAGGCCATATGCAAACATACACATGCTTAAATATATGTATGGACAAGCACCTACATGCTTATATGTGGCCGATGTGTGCATACATATGTCTGCATTTGTGTGAATGTGAGTGCAAGTGTGTGTGAACTAGCTGAAGTGGATTACTAATTAATATGAGTTGGTATTTTGTTGCAAAATTTTTATAAACAATTGAATAAATAAATCATTATCATTCTTATTGTTTTTAGAAATTATTATTATTATCATTATTATTAGTATTATTATTATTATGAAGGTGGTGAACTGGCAGAATTGTTAACACACTGGATGAGATGCTTAGTGGTATTTTACCTGTTGCTACGCTCTGAGTTCAAATTCCGCTGAGGTCAATTTTGCCTTTCATCTTTTCAGGATCGATAAATTAAGTACCAGTGAAACATTAGGTCCCCTCCCCCAAAATTCAGGCCTTGTGACTTTAGTACAAAAGATTATTATCATTATTAAAAGGGGTAGCAGGTAGCAGATTCAGTAGAAGCAAACTAAAAATACCATGTGATATTTTTGTTTTTCCAAGGTCTTTTTTTTCTCAAAATGTCCCATGTGTTATATTAGTGCATCAGAGTCCATCCATGACAACCACTATATTTCCTTGTTTCTTTAGGACAGATTTGGTAGCATGCTTGATTAGTCATACACTGGAATTAAGGTTGTCCAGAGTTCCCAGCACGTAGGAAAGGACAGTATGTCATGGTTGGATTGCCTTTGGTTATAGAGCTACTCAGAATGATGGCAATGAGGCTAAGCAGCAATAAGGTTTGCCATAATAAAGCAGAGACTTCCAGAGATCAATTCTTTGTTTCTTCTCCCACTCTCTCTGATTCTCTTAATTAACAACAACAACGATGAACACATTCAGTAATGTAGTCCTAGATACACTATGTCTAGAGAAAAGGTAGTATGGTTATGGCTGGAATATCTTTGAACATATGTTTGCTGTATCAGTTGCTGACCTAGGGCTAAAAAGCAAAATAGAAGGATACATTAAATATATGTGGCTCTAGATACAATGATACAACAGGTACAATGATCATGGATGGAAAAAATCTTTTGATTGTTGGCCCACTGAACTGATCTAGAATCCATGTTATGGAGTTTTAAATAATGAATAAATTAAGAAAATATAGAATATGATGGCAGAGGAATGGCAGAATTATTCAATATAATTTCCTACCATTTTAGTTCCACTTCCTTTAAACTTGAGGTTAGAAATCTTGACTGTATTCAATAGACTGTGCCTTATTTTCCTAAAATTCTTTACATTCAATAAAATAAAGTACTGGTTGTGCGGTAATAAATTTGCTTCTCAACCACATGGTTCCAGGTTCAGTCCAACTGTATGGCACCTTGGGCAAGTGTCTACTACAGCCTTGGGCTGACGGCAGGCAGAAACTGAAAGAATCACCTCATGGATATATTTTTTTATTGGTTTCAGTCATTTGACTGTGGCCATGCTGGAGCACCGCCTTTAGTCGAAAAAATCAGCCTCAGGACTTATTCTTTGTAAGCCTAGTACTTATTCTATCAGTCTCTTTTGCTGAACCACTAGGTTACAGCAATGTAAACACACCAACATCATTTACATTATTTACAATTGATGGATATTTGTCCTCATCTTGTTTGTTGTTAACACAACGTTTCGGCTGATATACCTTCCAGGCTTCATCAGGTGTCTTGGGGAAATTTCGAACATGGGTTCTCACTTCTAAGGTATTTTTTGATGATGTTGTTGTTGTTGTTGTTATTGTTATGTTTATTATTATTATTATTATTATTATTAGTTTTCAGGTCACTGCCTGGAATCGAACTCGGAGTCTTGGGGTTAGTAGCCCATGCTCTTAACCACTATGCCATATGACCTGAATAATAATAATAATAATAATAATAATAATAATAACAACAACAACATCAAAAAATACCTTAGAAATGAGAACCCAGGTTTGAAATTTCCCCAAGACACCTGATGAAGGCTGGAGGGTATATCAGCCGAAACGTTGTGTTAACAACAAACAAGATGAGGACAAATATCCATCAATTGTAAATAATGTACATAATTCCTCATCTCTTAAATATAGAACTACACCAACATCAGTTGTCAAGCGATGGTGGGGGAGGGGGACAAACACAGACACAAACATATATATACCATGGGCTTCTTTCAGTTTCTGTCTACCAAAGCCACTCACAAGGCTTTGGTCAGCCTGAGGCTATAGTAGAAGACACTTGCCCATGGTGCCACACAGTGGGACTGAACTCAGGACCATGTGGTTGGTGAACAAGCTACTTACCACACAGCCACTATTGCGCCTATAAATATTTGACCCCGATGTAATATATATATATATATATATATATATATATATA
>NC_069008.1:9951122-9963073 GCF_001194135.2 Octopus bimaculoides | reverse complement strand
ATATATATATATATATATATATATATATATATATATATGAGTGTGTGTTTTTGTGTCTGTGCTTGTTCCCCACCACTGACTGACAACCAGTGTTGATGTGTTTACATCCCTGTAACTTAGCGGTATAGCAAAAGAGACTGATAGAATAAGTACTGGGCTTCAAAACAACTAGGGTTGATTCATTTCACTAAAATCTTTGAAGGCAGTGGCTCAGCATGGCCACAGTCTAATGACTGGAACAAGTAGATAATAAAAGAACCAGTCAAGTATGAACTGGTTGTGTGGTAAGAAGCTTGCTTCCCAACCACACATTTCTGGGTTCAGTCCCACTGTATGGCACCTTGAGCAAGTCATTTCTACTGTAGCTTTGGGCCAACCAAAGCCTTGAGAGTGGATCTGGCAGATAGAAACTGAAAGAATCATTTTGTGTGTGTGTGTGTGTGTGTGTGTGTGTGTGTGTGTGTGTGTGTGTGTGTGTGTGTGTGTGTGTGTGTTTGTGTGTGCGTGTGCATAAATATGTTTCTGTGTCTGTATGTTTATGTTCATGCTTCGTTGAAAATTGTTGAGCCACAATATTGGTGTTGTCATTTCCTTTGTTAATAAATCCGTACTGGCTTTGGCCCCTGAATGACATGTAGTACAAGGGATTTCTTATTTGTAAAACAGCTAAGGATTCATGTGAGAAAGAGGATCCTAGCTGCAAAACAAGCCACATTGATATGATTGTCAAGTTCAAATTCTTCTGAGATCAACTCTGCCTTTCAACCTTTTGGGGTCAATGAAATAAGTACCAGTCAAGCACAAGGGGTCAATGTAATCAACTATGCCTCTCCACCAAAATTTCAAGCCTTATGCCTATTGTAGACAGTAATAATCATCACCATCATTCAACGTCTACTTTCCATGCTGGTATAGGTTAGACGGTTTGACTGGAACTGGTAAGCTAGAGAGTTGCACCAAGTTCCAGTCTGATTCGGTATGGTTTCTATGGCTGGATGCCATTCCTAATACAAACCACTCCAAGATTGTAATGAGTACTTTTTATATGCCACTGGCATGAATACCAGTTATGCAACACTAGCATCAGCCATGACTATGATATCACTTGGCTTGACAAATGCTAAGGTTTCACTTGACATTGCTTCCATGAGGCCCAACATTCAAAGATCATCCTTTACCACCTCATCTATGTCTTCCAGGGTCTACCTCTTCCACAGGTTCCCTCCACAGTTAGAGATTGACACTTCTTTACACAGCTGTCCTCATCCATATGCATCACATGACCATACCAGCGCAGTCATCTCTCTTGCACACCACATCTGATGTCTCCTCTGCCCAGTTTTTCTCTCAAGATGCTTACTCTATGTCATACATTGCACATCTAGTGAAGTGTACTAAATTCTTTCAAGCCTTTGCATGTCTTCTATAGTCACAGCCCATGTTTTACTACCATGTGGCATGGCTGTTTGCACACAGGCATTATACAATCTGCCTTTCATTCTGAGGGAGAAGCAAGCAACTCTTTGAACTTTGCCTAGCCTATATATTTGCTTAACCCATATCAGCATGGAAAAATTCATTTAAAAATGAACAAATACCCATTAAACCCTGCTTATTTCAATTTCACAATCCTTGTACTATGACAATTTTCTTTTCCATATCCTCTGATGTAATCAAGCAAAACATTTCTTCAGTCAAATTGTCAATCAGAGTACATTCCAGTCTTTGATATTTATATCTGGACAGTGAGTATTGATCTTGTTGTCAGTCTGGACAAGCATGTCCAGATAATTAAAGCCAGGTGAATTGTCTTATACCATGTTTGGTACATGCTTATACCACTTCTTATCCATTTTCACATCAAAGAATTGGCATATTGCCCAATGGACATGACTGCTGACTTGATTGTGTCTGTGGATATATTAAAACTTGGCAAAGACTGAACAGCATTATTATTATTATTATTATCATTACGAACAATAACTATTATTATCTTAGAAACTACTACTACTACTGTAACAACAAGTGGGGTTGATAGAAAGAAAAGACTGCCAGATGAAATGACTTTTATAATTTAGTTTTTGGCCGTTCTATGTGTGGAATTGAAAACTTGTCAACTTGGGAGTGTGTGTGCATGCGTGCATGTAAGTGTCTGTACGCATGTATGTGTAAATGTGTGTGTGTGTAGCTGGGTAGAGGTGGTGGTGGGTATAACAAAATAAGGTAAGGCAGGAAACAGACACAACAGAACTGAAGTAAGATATGGAGGCAGGAATTACAGATTTAAGTGCATTTATTTATATATATAATATATATATATATATATATATATATATATACATATATATATACATATATATATATATACATACACACACGCCCACACATATATATGTGTACACACAAGTATATATGTATGCACACACTCACACACATACATACATGTAAATTGCCAGGCACACACATATACACTTATATATTATTGTTAGTAAATGTGTTTATATAGATGTAGATCAATAAATTTATTTACAGTTAGCTTCAAATATCTGCACATTTAACAAATTTGTGTTGGAAGTTTAAATTGAAATATTGTAATAATCAACATGTCTCATTATTATTTCCTTCTAGTCTGGCTCTTTATATTCTGAAGGTAAATGTTATCTTTCATCTGTCCAGAGTTTATAAATTATAGTGCCAATGTTGTACCTAAAATTGTTGGCCTTGTGCCTAGATTAGAAACAATCATTTCTTTGTATAACACTAAATTTGACATGAATGGTTATGTAGCAGACTAGATATTTAGTAGTATTGATCCTACTGTTTTGTCTTTGTTTTCCAAGCTAACAGTTCACTTTGGTTATTCATACTTTGCTACAAAAACATCAGTATTTGGAAAGCTCCCTAGAAGTTGATAGCATCTATATAAGTGACTTAATTAGCATTGGAGATCAAGTCAGCATAACAGAAACCTCAAAGTCAGAGTAAGAACAATGGGATGATGGAAAAAAAAATTTAGTGAGATATTAGTTCTGCATGCAACAAAGATGTTTTCCCACTGAATGAAGAGGAGACTGTATGAGGTCCATGTATCAAGTGCAATGTGACATGGAATTGATCATGTCTCACTGAATGTGTAATGTTAGTGTGTATCACTGTTTTATCACTCTAATGTCAACTAATGCATGCATTAGTTGACGTTTTAAATGCTTGCATGGGTCAAATGTAGTTTGTTGAGGTAATATTATTTATAGTTGCATACCTTTCCTGTCACTGAATCTCACTTGTTTCCATGCAAGGTTATATTTTGTCATGACCGGACATGTTTTCATGGAAGATTGAAAACAAATGACTGTTTGTATGGTTGTGACACTTGCTTACAAATATGATGTCAAGATGAAGGTACAAATGCATACACACAAATATCTGATGGACTTTTTTCAAGCACCATCTACTGAATCTACTCATAAACATTGGTTGACCTGAAGTTGTTGTAGAAAAGACTTGCCCAATGTGCCATACAATGGAGCCATGAGGTTGGGAAACAAACCTCTTAAGCATACAGCTGTGCCCAAGTGCAAGCTGATTGTATGGCTATGAAGTTCACTTTGTAACCACATGGTTTCATCTCAGTAAAGTGGCTAAAGTGACAAAGTGGCACTTCGGCCAAGTGTCATCGACTGTAATCTAGAGCCAACCAAATCTTGTGAGTGAATTTGCTAGAGGGAAACTGTGAAAGCCAGTTATGTGTGTGTGAGAGTATGATTGCCTCATCTTTTCAGATGATAGCTGTCTTACATATAGAGAGACATATGTATGTTATTGGATTTAAGTGACAAAAGATTGTATGACACATTTGTCATTTCCTCTGTCATCATAATAGGTTCCAGTAACAAGCATTGTAAGATGACTGCTACTATTTTTTACTGTAAGTTTTATGTCAGATCATCTTTCTCCTAGTTTTCAGGTCTACTGGATGGGAGGAGTTAACCTGAAACTAAACAATAAGAACAACCACAAATAGATGTCTGCAGACTGCAGCACTAAAAAGACATGATACTAGCCAGGCTAGAATCACTGACTCACTGCTAACACCTTGATACAATAGAATAATAATAATAATAATAATAATAATAATAATAATAATAATGACGATGATGATGATTTCTTTTATTGCTATTATTAATAATAATAAAAGTGGTTGTGTTGGGGGAGTGATGCTGATGTTGGTGTTGGTAATTGTGATGATGGCAGTTGTGGTGGTGGAGAGAGGGGATGGAACTGTTGTTGGGGGTAGCAGAGGCAGGGGTCTTTGCGGTTGTAATGGTGGTGTGACTGCTGACTTTGAATACAATGTGATAAAGGTGGTGGTGGGTTGGGTACCAGGGGGGGGGAGTGTTTGTAGTGGGGGAAGTGTTTGTAAAGGTGGTGGTGATGGTGGTGGTAGTGGGTGGTGATGATGAGGGTTTGTCGATACAGGTGCAAGTGGTTGTAGTGGTAGTAGTAACATTGATGCTAGCTGGGGGGGGGGGGTAATAAAGAAAGAAGTGAAGAAGGCTGTAGTGGTGGAGATGGAGGTGATAGTGGTGAAGGTGGATGTTGATATGATGGTGGTAGGGGAGATGATTGTAATGATGATAGTGGTACTGATAGACAAACTGGCAATGATGTAAGCAGTGGTAGAAGTGGTGGTCCCAGGTAACAATGATGATGGTATATACATCATAGTTGGGAAAATTTAGGATAAAGGGACTCCATCTTTACTGGCATGCAAGTTGAATTTTTCAGAGCAAAATTTACAGTTACTGATGGGGTAGCTAAAAGAAACCGGAATTTTGCAATATTATTTTATTCACTTAGTTTTATGTGTCTACACTTTTATTGACTTCAAAGTATTCTCCATCTGAAGCAATGCATCAGTCCAGATGACAGTTACACTGTTCAAAGCAGTTCTGTAACTCTTGTGAAGTGATGCTATTTAATACCTCTGTTGTTCTTTTCTTCACCTCTTCGACATCTGCAAAACACTTTCCTTTCAGGAATTTTCATTCAGGAGAACAGAAAAAGTCTCATGGATTGGGTGAATAAGCGGGGGTCATGCCATTTTTGGCAAAAACTGTTTCACACTCAATGCAGTTTGTGCAGATGCATTGTCATAATGAAATCATCACTCTCCACTTTGCCACAGGTCAGGGCATTTTCAACTCACTGTGTCTTGCGAATGCTTCAGAACTTCCAAGTAAAATGTCTGGTTAACAGTGTGACCATGAGAAACAAATTCTGTGTGGACAATTCCTTTCAAATCAATGAAACAAATCAGCATCGTCTTGACATTGGACTTCATTTGACATACTTTTTGGGGGTGTAGTGACATTGAATGCTTCCATTGATTTGACTGCTGCTTCATTTCTGGGTCGCAGCCATAACACCAGCTTTTGTCACCGACCTTCAAAAATAGGTCCAGATCAACTTCCACCTGCTGTTTCAGTTCATGACATGCATTCAATAGTGACTGCTTTTGATCTTCCGTGTGCAAGTGAGGCACTAATTTTGCAGCAACTCTTTTCATTCACAATCCTTCACTCAAAATTAATTCACAGGATATCAGGGACATACCAGTCATATCAACAAGTTCGTCAATTGTTCAGTGGTGGGTCCTCCAAGATCAGTTCATGAATTTTTGCGATGTTTTCATTCGTTTGGGAGGTCGAAAGACACCCTGAACTGGGTTGCCCTTCAAGCAACAAGTGACCTTTCCTAAAGCATGAAAACCACTCATAAACTTGTGCTTTGCTCTTAGCAGTGTCCTTGCTAGCTGTTTGAAGCATGACAACTGTTTCAGTTGCCATTTCCTCAGCAGAAAGCAGAATTTCATGGTAGCGCATTGTTCTTTCATTTCAACCATTACAAAAATTGACAAACAGGAAAGAAGCACTGCAAAACAAAGATGTACCACGTGGCAGTACATCTTCAATCATTGATGTTAGTTGTCAGAAGCCTGAACTACGAGTTGGCCCACAGAGAACATTTCTGGTTACTTTTGGGTACCCTCTCATAACGTAAGGCAGGTGGACTTATGGGTTTTATGACTGAATGCCCTTCCTAACACCAAACACCCCGCAGAGTGGACTGAGTGCTTTTTATGTGGCACTAGTACCGGCAGGGTCACCAAGTAACTTGCAAGAGGGAACATTGGAGGAGGAGGTGATCTTGGTGCCAGATGATGAAAGGTTAGAGTATGACAGAGAAACAGAAACAGGAAGAGGTACCTGACGAGAGAGAGAGAGAGAGAGAGAGAGAGAGAGAGAGAGAGAGAGAGAGAGAGAGAGAGAGAGAGAGAGAGATGCTGGCAAAGTGCAGGTCATATTTACAAAGAACAGGGATCAGAACATAGATGGGATAATAGAGTAAAGGGATAGAGAGGTAGGTAGATAGTGGCAAGTGCCAGGGCATACCCTCAAAGTATGGAGGTCATAATATAAGTGGCAAAGCATTGCCCAAAAACTGTGAGTAGGGGGTGGGGTAGAGGATGCAGTGACTGGTGAGAACCCAGGTATAGCAACAATACAGTGAGCAGGGCAGTGGGGAGAGGATTGGGGAGCAGGAGATGATTATGGTGGAGGGAAGAAAAAATGTGAGGAAGAGAAAAGATGCAGTTTGGGAGAAGAGATGTAGTTTGGTTTGTAGTTACTTTTATTGTTATGTGTGGCTGGAAGACACAATGCTTCTAGAATGCAGATTCACTAATGTGGGTGGGTCTTCTCTAGAACTTCATATAATCAGACATCTTGGTCCATTGTCATTTCCTCTGTGAACCCTAACATCTTGAGATCGGTCCTCACCACTACATTCCATGCCTTCCTGGGTCTCCCTCTTCCACAGGTACCATCCACTTTCAGTGACAGGCACTTCTGTGTACAGCTGTCTTCACTCATACACATCACATAGCTAAACCAGCATAATCTCCACTCTTGTATTTGATTCCTCTTCTGCCCAACTTTTTTCTGAACATATTTGCATTTTGTTATTCATGCACACTGATGCTGCACATCCAGTGTAGCATACTGCCTTCATTCCTCTCTCGTCTATGCATGTCTTCTGCATTCAGAGCCCATGTCTGACTGCTATGGAGTATAGCCATTTATACACAAGCATCATATAATCTATCTTTCACTCTGAGAGAGAGTCTTTTTGTTGCCATCAGAGGTAGTAGCTCTCTGAACTTCCGCCATCACATTCTTATTCTAGAAACAATACTTTCAGAGTAACCTCCACCATTGCTAATTTGGTCACTTAGCTAACAGAAACTATCTACTACCTCAAGAGAGCCTCCTGGGAATTTGAATTCGTCTGTTATAACCTGGAGGTTCATCATAGACCTTCCTAGTCTCCCTAGGAAGATGGCATCTGTGGTACTCTTCTCACATACAAAATCAAACCATATCTTATCTAGTTTCATTCTATTCCTAATCAATTGAGCTATAACTCTCACTGTAACTTTCATGACCTGGTCCAGCAGGTTGATACCGCTGTAGTTGTTTCTACCTAAGGCATCACATTTAACCCTTGTAGTAGCTGACTATAATATTACTACACCAGTCATTGGGGATGATGCCTTCATGAATAACCTGATTAACTATATGAGTGGCAAGGCTGTATCCTGCCCAACCAGATATTCTAATCATCTCAGCAGTGATTCCTGATGGTCCAGGGGCTTTCTCCGTCTTCATATCCTTAATTTCCTTATTTATTATACTGCTATCAACACTGATGGTTCGTCCCTCAATTGGTTCGATATTTGAAAAACTCTCCTTCTCCTATGCATCTAGTAACCTTTCATAGTGGCACTTCTGCACATCATTCTTCTCTGAGTCACTAAGTCCAAGCATACCATTATCCATTTGCACACATTTCTCACCCAACACATCTCTATTGTCTCTGATACACTGCTTTGCAATCCTGAATACCTCACACCTCTGACCCCCACATTGTAAAACATTTGCAAACCTCTTACTTTTTATTAAGTAAACCTTGCCTCGCTTCCCTTCTGGCTACCTGATATAATTCTCTGCTTACACCATATATACGAGGGTGTACCGAAAAGTAACTGAAAATGTTCTCTGTGGGGCAATTCAAATGTAGTTCAGACTTCTGCAACCCATTTGATGTGATCCTCAGGCATCAGTCTGCTGACAGGCAGTCTCAAGTAAAGTCGTACTGTCACATGGTACATATTTTGCAATTGTTGAAACAAAGGAACAGTGGGTTTCCATAAAATTCTGTTTACATATATATATATATATGTATGTATGTGCATATATGTATGTATATATGCATATATATATATATATATGCATATATATATATATATATATATATATATTATTTATATCATATATATATCTATATATATATATATATATATATATATATATATATATATATATATATATCTTATCTTATATAATTTATAAAATCAAAGTGGTAGGTTGGGCTATCATTTAATAAAATGAGAAGGGTGCAAGAGTGATAGTGTGACTGATATCAGAGAAGGAGAGGACTGAGTTGTATAAGTGACAAATATGGAGTGGCAGTGGGATAGTAACACTGATACAGTTATCATTCAGAGATACATGCGGCGCGTACACTTTCAATGTCCTTCTTTTTGCTTGAGTCTCTTTCTCTCTGTCTCTCACTCTCTGTTTGTTTGTCTGTCTCTCTGTAACACACACACACACAAATCTATAGACAAGTATTTGACAACGTTTAAACAGAAATTATCCAAAAATAATCAAAGTATTCCTCTTTTTCCATTTATGAACAGATGATAAAGAAGTTCTCATCTGCTAAATACTTAGAGTTAATTCACTTTTCTTTTCATGAAGACGATTCAAGACAACATTGAAGGTGAAGTACCTTATTAACTTCGCTTTTATAATTTACAAAATTATAATCATTCATTCATCCATTGCAAAGTTAGAAAGACAGATTTCTAAAGGAGAAATTGCTATCATTTAGTATCTTATCCCTTTTGGTGTTGCAATTTTCCATCATGTTCTGTTCTCAAAACCATCCAAAGATTAAACTGAAGGTGAAGCCCCTTACTGAATTTATTTTAAAATATTCAACAATTACATTAATTTATTAATTCACTGCTTTAATAAAAGTCATGGGTGATGGTAACTCTGTTCAGAGCTGTATCACTCTTGCTCAAAAACAACAGAAATTACCAAACTCTCCAGGAAGAGTCTGTATGATACATATGCAATAATTGGAAGTATTTTCAATCTTTTATTCCAAATAGTACAATGCAGGAATACAAAGCATACATGAGTAGGGATGGAACATATAACGGTAATGTTGAATTAGCTGCCATTAGTGAATTGTACAATGTTGCAATTCAAGTTCATCATGAAAATGATGATGAAATTATTCTTCCTCAGTTCACCGTTTGCAGTCAAACATTTGCAGACATGAAGATTTCAGTGTTATATAGTGGTGAACTTGACAATGGCCACTACAATGCTCTCTTTCTTATAAACAGTCATGAGCATGAAAGAAATGTAGAAGGCAATGAAATATCACAAGACGGTAAAAAAGACAAGAAAAGAATGAGAATTCAAAAACTTAATATGAAAATTGTAGAAGAAAGTAAAAAACATAGGAAAGTTAGGTTGCAAAAAATGAGGGAATATGAGAGGAGGACAAGAGAACAAGAAGGTGATAAAAATAGGGAAATAAGATTGCAGAGAAAGAAGGAAAATTATAGAAATAAAAAAGTACAAGAAAATAAAAAAGACAAGGAAATACAATTGCAGAAAAGGAGTGAAAAAGATAGAATAAATAGAAAACAAGACAGTGAAAGTGACTGAAAAATACGACTAACAAGAAGAAAGCTTTCTAGAGAAAAACCAGCTCGAAAAGTATGGACAATTTCAATGGCAAGGGGTAGCATTTAATTATGATCCGAATCGTAATTATGCACCTGAAAAAATTGTCTCAGGACAGTTATACATCAACAGACATGACCTAATTGCAAGAGTTTTTCATCCTCAATGTTTCGAAATTGATGGACTTCATAACTAAGTCTTACGTATTTTGACCAGTACATTGTTACATGTATACCACTGAATGGCAAAAAAGAGGCCTACTTCACATATATTAATCTGGCTTTTGCAGAAAATTCAAACTGATGAGATTGATTTCATAATCTCAGCAGAAATTCCAAACCCTATAAAAGACAAAGAACTTTATGAAATTGTAAAATTGAACATGGTTCATGGCCCATGTGGTGACCTCAACCCAGCTGCTCCTTGCATGAAAGACATGAAGTGTACGAAACATTATCCTAAAAATTTCATCAAAGAAATGCAAACGGGTAATGATGGATATCCATCATACAGAAGAAGGGCACCACAAGATGGAGGTTTTGAAACAAAAATTGGTCACCATACAATTGGTAATCAATGGATAGTGCTTTACTGCCCTCCTTTGTCTAAGACATTCAAAGCACACATAAATGTAGAATATTGTTATTCTATAAAGTTAATTAAGTACATTTGTAAATATGTTAATAAGGGTTCTAATGCTGCAATGGTTCACTCTTCAACAACTGACATTTCAAGATGAAGTGACACACTTACAAATGGGATGGTATATTTGTAGCAATGAGGCCTTCTGAAGAATTTTTGACTTCCTACTCACGAACCATGTCCTCCAGAGAAACAACTCTCTGTTCATTAAGAGAATAGGCAAAGAATATATTTCACAACATAAACTGCTGCTCAGCAATCCCTAGCTCCAAGAGAAACTACATTAACAGCATTTTTCAAACTTTGCCAGAAAGAATCTTTCACTAAAACCCTGTTGTACTCTCAATTACTGTCATATTATACATGGAACAACAAACAATGGACTCACAGAAAAAGAGGCACTGAGATTGATGGTTATCCTAATATCCGATTTGACAATGTTCGGGGAAGAGTTTATACTGTGCATCCAACTCAGCAGGAATGTTTTTACTTGCGTTTGCTTCTCCATGAAATACGTGGTCCCACATCTTTTATCGACCTCCGAACTGTTGATGGTTATGTTTGTGCTTTGAATAGAGAAGTAACTTTTAGGTTAGGTTTATTATAAGATGATAGTCATTGGATGGCTACTAAGTCAGAGGCTTCTGTGTCCTGTACAGGAGGCAATTTAAGAACACCATTTGCCATTCTCCTTAAATACTGTCATTTAGTGGATCCAGGATTAATATGGCTAAGATACAGAAAATATCTTGTGGAAGATTACATGGACTAGATTCGATTACAATGTCCTGGTACAAAAATAGAATACAGTGATGAAATCTACAATGCCACATTAATTGCCATTGAAAACAAAGTTGTTTCTATGAAAGGGAACGAATTGCATGAGTATGAACTTCCTCACACCAATCGTTCTGAACTTAATAGTTCAACAACATATCTATTAAATGAAACTTCCTATGAGATGGAAGACATCTCAAGAGATATTTTAGTGAAAACGAACCAAAATTGTTGCTTGAACAAGAAGTATTCTACAATACTATACTAGAAAAGGTTTTTGATCAAATGGGAAGGCTTTCTTTCTTGACGCTCTGGCAGGAACTGGCAAAACATTTGTCACTAAACTTTTACTTGCCAAAGTACGACAAGAGAAAAAAAATAGCTTTGGTTGTTGCTTCTTCGAGTATTGCTACTACTTTATTCTGGGGAGGAAGTTCTAGATTTAGAATAAATAGTTATTAAGATGAATAAATAACACAATTAAGAGGTGAAAGGACATGGGCCGAAAATAGGGATCTTAAAAATGAAATGCAAAAATGCATTTAGCATGGCAAAACAGTGTCATATGGCGGTTGGCTCCCGAGTAACACCAAGTAACCCTTATGTGTGTGTGTGTGTGTGTGTGTGTGTGTGTGTGTGTGTGTG
>NC_069008.1:9947166-9948725 GCF_001194135.2 Octopus bimaculoides | reverse complement strand
GTTTATCCTTAGCTAGGTATTTCTCCTGCAACTGTCTCACTAGAAATAAAGCATCAGTAGTGCTTTTACCTGGCACGAACCCAAACTGCATCTCATCTAAATTGATTCGCTCCCTAATTAGTTGGGCTATGACCCTCTCTGTAACTTTCATAACCTGATCTAACAGCTTGATGCCTCTGTAATTATTTGTATCTAAAGCGTCACCTTTACCTTTGTAGCAGTTGACTATGATGCTGCTACACCAGTCATTGGGTATGACTCCTTCGCGTATCACCTGGTTCGTAATACATACATATATATATATAATTTAAAATTTATTAATGAGGGTAAAAATTGATATTAATCAATTAAAACCAGTGGTCTACCATATTAAAAAAATCTGAAGATTAAAATTATATTACATACAAAATAAGAGGAATGACCAGCAAATGTGGATTCCTAAATGCTAGAAATAGATGCCGAATCATCTAACCACGAAAAAATATGTTCTCAGTAGAAAATTTAGCGACACAACAGACTGTAAACAAGCAAGACAAATGAAAAAATACTAAATTAAAATACGATTAACCTACGTACCATGGTTTCACCTGTTAAATTTTACATAAGTAAATATCTGCAGGATCGTCAGCGTAAGTCTGTCTCTTTGCATCTCAAAGAGACAGACTGTGTGTGTGTATATATATATATATATATATATATATATATATATATACATGCATACATACATATATATATGATCACCATCTTCATCTTTTAAATTTCTCCTTGGATGGTTTGACAGGAGCTGGTCAGGCAGGAGCTTGTGTCTGTTTTGACATGTTTTTTTTTATGGCTGGATGCCCTTCCTAACACCAGCTACTCTGTAGAGTGGACTGACTGCTTTTCATGTGGAACTTGCACAGGTGAGGGCAGTTTTGGCATGATTTTTACAGCTCGATGCCCTTCCACATACCAACCACTTTACAGTGTGGACTGGGTGCTTTTTAAGTAGCACCTGCACTGGCAGGGTCACCAACTAATTTGCAAGACAAAGAGTCTCTGAGAGGGGAGGGGGTATTGGAGGAGGTGATCAGATGATGAAAGATCAAAGTTTCACAGAGGCAGAAACAGATGCTATGCTGTACAGAGAGAAAGAGAGTGAGAATTAACAAGAATAATGGGTTTTAAAATTGGACTCTATTCAAAGAAGTCTATGCAGAGAATTAAGATAGGCCCCACCATGTTGCTTACGATTTTAATTATTATCTGCTAACACTACTTACAATAAGTTTTAATCCTCCTCCTCACCATCATCATCATCATCAGCAGCAGCATCAGCATCATCAGCAGCAGCATTAATAAAATATTTATACCCACTAGTAGGACTTGTGAATATTTCACGAAATTAATTGTAAACCTATTGGGTTATTCCTGAAAACTTTATCCAAAAAATCTGAAAGCGTATCCTGTGTTGTGCCTGTATCAAAAGATAGTTGCTCATCTGCTATTTGTTGAAAAGTGAAGGAAATTGGAATACAATGATTATTTAATGCATTATATATATATATATATATATATAT
>NC_069008.1:9945762-9947099 GCF_001194135.2 Octopus bimaculoides | reverse complement strand
ATATACTTTATTCACAATTTTACAGACTTTATACACAGCAGCCATAAGATAAATATTCACGCTTATTTTTCCATTTTTCCCATAAGCAGAAAAAATTACATTTTAAAATTTGCATGGTCACAATTTCACATCTAGAAAACGAAAATTTTATAGTAAAAAAAATTATTTTATATGTAAACTATAGGGGTCACAATTTCATGGGGGTAAAAATTTTAATGCAACGTGGCATACTCTGAAAGTCACATCGGTGGTAACTTATAAACCAAGGCGATGGGTCAGAGCCAATACACATTTCAATCCAATACTTCTTTGCAGATTATGTTCTTTGTGTAAGTTCTCCCTCTTCTTTTCCCTTGTTTGTCAGTGTTGATAACGTTAACTCTCACATCAGATAATTTGCAAGTCCTTGAGAATGCAATATATAGCTGACCATGGCAGAATACAGGTTCATGCAAGAACAGCCCCACTTTATCAAATGTCTACCATTGTGATTTATTGATAGTCATTGCATATGACAGGCGAATGGGAAACTGGTTTCTTTCTAAAGTGAATGGCAAGTTTGGGATGTGCATGTATTAAGTGACAGGTGATATAAAAAAACTTAGTTCAATTTTAAAAAAATTACTTTTCACTATGCACTCACCATTGCCATCCCCTCCACTACCACCACCACCTCTCTCTCTCTCTTCTTTTCTTTAATCCCACTATCAGAACCTCACCCGGCTACTAAAATTATAATCTTAACCCTCCTCTATATCACTACCTTCAACTAACTTTTTTAACCATGTAATAAATACTGTTCCCCCTAACACATATCATGGACACTTCTCTCTCTGTCTTTTCTCTCTCTCACCTTTTCTTTCTCTCTCTTTGCCTTGTCCTTTTTTCTTTCTCCCTCTTTTTCTCTTATCATGTGAATGCATTACCAACGGGCTAAGTAACATAATGACAAGCAAAATTATTATAAGATGCATATATACTAAACAGCATGTTTAATATAAGAACATAAGTGAAGCAAAGACGATGGATTCTATGTAATGGCTGGTGGGAATGGGAAGCTGTAGAAAGAGAGGAAATGTATGCATTGGTTGACTGCTTCACATTTGAACAAAAAATAAGATGAGGACTTACCTGTGTAGTTTCATATGCATATACATATATACATATACATTCATATATGTATTTAGAGAGTGAGAAAGATAGAGAGGAGGTTTCGAGATATATATATATATATATATATATATATATATATACATACATATATATATATGTATATATATATTTGAAAAAATATTCATCATCATCGTCATACAAAACAAATATATATGTATATATAT
>NC_069008.1:9943196-9945502 GCF_001194135.2 Octopus bimaculoides | reverse complement strand
GTATACATGCACATTCAGTCACTTGAGTGTGTATATGGAAGCAACAAATAAAATGTGTGTGTGTGTGTGTGTGTGAAAATGTAAATCTGTATATGTATGCAAAATGGTATGTATGTATATACATACACACACACACATATATACATACACATATACATGCATATGCACACACATATATACATACATACACACACACACATATATACATACACATATACATGCATATGCACACACATATATACATACATACACATATATATGCATAGACACACTCCTATATCTATCTGTCTATCTATATATTTTTATATATACATGCCTCATCATCATCGTTTAACGTCCGCTTTCCATGCTAGCATGGGTTGGACGATTTGACTGAGGACTGGTGAAACCGGATGGCAACACCAGGCTCCAGTCTGATTTGGCAGAGTTTCTACAGCTGGATGCCCTTCCTAATGCCAACCACTCAGAGAGTGTAGTGGGTGCTTTTACGTGTCACCCGCACGAAAACGGCCACGCTCGAAATGGTGTCTTTTATGTGCCACCCGCACAAGCCAGTCCAGGGGCACTGGCAACGATCTCGCTCGAAAATCCTACAGGAGCCAGTCAGGCGGTACTGGCAACGGCCACGCTCAAAATGGTGCATCTCATGTGCCACCCGCAATGCACATACATATACACACAGCTATATATATTTATATATCTTCTACTATAATAATACTCTTGTGTTTTTCTCCATCACAATATATGAATGAGAAAGGATGGGGTGATAAAATGAATAAGGAAGGAAAGGGTAATGGCAAGTGGGAGTATTTCAACTCTGTGGGAGTATATGAGTGTGTATGTAAAAGGGAGGCATGTGAATGTTTGTGTGTGTGTGTGTTCAATGGAAGTGAGATTGTGAACGTTCAACACTGAAAAGAAAAATCAAACAGTGTTTCAGCTCTGTGTGAGTATATGTGTGTATGTGTGTAGGTGTACAAGGGAAGTATGTGAATATTTGTATGCGTGAACCAGCATTCTTTCAGTAACAAACGATGATTGATGTAACATCTCAAAAGACAGCCACCAAATAACATTGAGAAGTGTTTTAATGTGATATACCACCCATATTTATATATAAAATACTATAATTAACTGTCATTTTTGATGGCACGGGGCTAGTTAGTATATATACATATATACATATATATATATATATATATATATACATATTCTTTCCAACAACATAGCCAGCCTAGTGCAATTGTGACTGTAAGGAAGCTCTTGATTCCATCAGTCTTACACTTGCTAAACAGGTTGGCATTAAAAACTCTGTCTTTTAGTGAAAAACTGCAGATTGTCCTCAGACAGCCTTTGTGGAAGATGTCTAGTTGGTTATTGTGTCATCTATAGGATATCCATGAAAGAATACCCAAAGTCCTTATGTTCAGCCAACATCATAGTGGGTACAGGAATGTTGGTTGACCACGGCTCAGATATAAGGACAAGCTGAAGAGTAACCTCTTAGCAATGAAGATAGCTCACACCTTTGAGTGAATAGCCTTGGGCTGAACAAAAGTGAGAACGTTGTATCAAAATATTATTGGAAACTTTGCTGCAACAAGCATTAACAGGCTTTAGAGTGCAAGGCAAAGCAGAAAAGTGGCTGCAAATGTACCACCTGCACTGACTTGTAATCCTCATACTTGCAGGATCTGTAGACTTCTTTCAAAATCGTTGGCGGGACTTTAATGTCATATTTGACATAAGCATTATGACTGACAATAAAAGAGTAGGTTGTTGGATCTTCATACATGGAAACCATTGGGAGAGTCCATCATACACACACACACACACACATATATGTTACATATGGTATAATTATAAACAGGGTAAATTTTAGCCATTTCTCTGCAGACTGAAAACAAATGATGAACAGCCTTAATCGATTTTCAAACCTTATTGGGTTCTTATCTGAAGCATCCACATTATTCTGACATTCTCTATATATACATGTACACATGCATACACACCTGTATATATATATATATATATATATATATATATATATACATACACATATCTATAAATATAATATGTGACAATTAGTTGGTTGTCATAATAAAACTCAGAGTTTCGGATACTGGGGCTGAAGTCTGCTTTGGCATCTCATCAGTTATTAAGACAAAATGCTACCTAATTGTCACATATTATATTTATAGATAAATTCCTCTATTTTACATAATACTGAGATCTCATTCATTCTTTTGTTGTCATATTATTATTATTAATATATATATATATATATATATATATATATATATATA
>NC_069008.1:9941815-9942385 GCF_001194135.2 Octopus bimaculoides | reverse complement strand
ATAGCTGGAAAACTTGGAGAGTGGTTATATGACTTTCTGAAAGATAGAAGCCAGGCAGTAGTGACTAATGGAGCCACCTCTATAAAAACACAAATAGTGAGCAGTGTTCCACAGAGCACTGTCTGGAACCACTGCTTTTTATTGTGGCCCTCTCAGATATGCCCGCAAGTGCCCGGATAGTCACCCTTGCAAGCTACGCAGATGATACGAAAGTCTCACAGAAAATACAGTAATATTGCACATCTGCAGCAGGAGTTGGACTCAATTTATAGATGGGCTGAGGATAATAATATGCAGTTTAATGCGTTTTTAAATCAAAGCTGGACCTCTTCCTCTCGAACCTACCTCACAGAAAGAGTTTCAAATGAGGGTAGCTACATTAAAACTCCCTTCTTCACCAAGTGCCACATTTTGGAGGAGGCTCTCAGTAATAACAGTGTAGCAAAATGGTGGTGCATCAGCATGACCACAGCTCTGAGCTGAAACTACAGAAAGGAAAAATATATATATATATATATATCTTGAGCGTTAAACTAATACATCTGTTTGTTGTCTACACCACCTGTCTTC
>NC_069008.1:9939215-9941503 GCF_001194135.2 Octopus bimaculoides | reverse complement strand
ATACATACATATATATATATAAACATACATATTTCTACATATGTATACATACATAGAGGAAGAAATTGGAACAAATTCTTCAAAACAAGTCAGAGATCTGTTTGCAGATCTTCACATTCAGGGTCAGTTGCTTAAAAGCTGCCCAATAGAGTGGCTTTTAAGCTAGTATATATATATATGTATTGATAGAAAAGGTAAGACAACAAAAGAAAGAATGAAACCTCGATATTATGTAAATAGAGAAATTTATCTGTAAATAATATGTGACAATTATTCAGTAGCCATGATAAAACTCCGAGTTTCGGATGTCAGGGCGGAAACCCACGCTGCCATCTCTTCAGTTATCTGGCCATCAAAAAAATGCTATGAAAATGACCGTTAAACAAAGCAAAATTACTGCGTGTTTGACCGTCATTAAGACAAAAGAGCTATTAGAATGACCGCTAAGTGAGGGGAGGGAGTAAAGGTAAGGGAATAAAAATGTCCATAGTATTCGCCTAAGCGCACCAGTTCATGCATACATACACATTTGTGCCTGCACACCCACGTACATGCACCTATATGTATATATTCATCCACCCTCACTTGAAACACACACATGCTCACCCACATATTCGCTAAAAAATATATACATACCCGCATACACGCTCGCCCACCCACACGCACAAAAAAGGTTCATACACATGTCTATATATGCACATGCACAAGAAAAAACAGGACTAAAGGCAAAATACAGAAAAAAGTGAAAAAAGCAATAAGAGTAAAACACATCTATATATGCACATACTCGCATGCACGCACACACGTCTATATATGCACATACCTGCACACATCCACAAGCACACACAAAAGGCTCCATATACACGTCTATATCCGCACAGGAAAAATGCAGGGTGGAAGGTAGAATACAGAAAAAATATGTGTAAAAGATATAAGAGCAATAAACCTATAAAACAATATCTCTATAAATATGTAAAAAAATATAAAAATAAGATATATAAGTAAAAAGTATAAAGAGATAAAAAGCTTGTACGTGGACACAATATAGAAAGCAAGCCCTATCTGTAATCTTGGGGGAGGGGACTAAAAACGTAACAAATATACATATATATATATATGTATAAAAAATCAAAATAAGCAACACGGATTTTAACGATGATTGCAGTACGCACGTTTCATGCTACTCCATTTATTTAAGTAATGCGAGCATTACATTAAATGCAATATGTAGAGCAATCTTCAGCTGCACAAAAATGTAGAAAATTACAGTAGAATAGACATATTATAATTGTGGCAACATTTAAAATCCAAGTGGGAAGAAGAATACATAAAAATCCATCTTGACATAGCCAAGGCTATCAGGCTAGTAATTAGTTCTAGGTAGAATTCTAACTGTCTCTGATTTTATTGTCTCTTATCTAGTGGTTATAATATAAGGGGCAATCACTTCTAAGGAAAGGGAAAGTGTAAGCATTATACATGGATATGGTTATAAAGGTTTCTCTGGTCAGAGTGGCAACACTATTTTAGGTTAGGTTTTTTTTACTGCTATCATAATGTTGCATTTAATGTAATGCTTGCATTACTTAAATAAATGGAGTAGCATGAAACGTGCGTACTGCAATCATCTTTAAAATCCGTGTTGCTTATTTTGTTTTTTGATCACCTTGCTTTTAGAATGGTTTTTTTGGATAATGCCATACTATATTCTGGTGCCTAAACATAAGTACCATATTCAATTTTGAATGTAAATCTAAATCTTTCATATATATATATATATATATATATATATATATATTGTTGACATCATGAGAATTTTAAAAACTTTGAAAGAGCATGAAGAAATTCTTTTTAATGATGTTGAATCTCAAAGTAAAAAGAGCAATAATAAACTCTTTGGATGGTAAAAGTTGAAATCTGCTTGTTGGACATGAACCCACATCTGCAAACATTACAGGCTTTCTACCATTGAGCAGCCTTCAGCATCTTTTCTATCTAAGGAGTTTTTCAACCCAATATTTATGGTATTAATTATAACTTTACTTGCTTCAAGATCCAATATTCTTAAAATGTGGTTCCCATAAAAAGCACACGGTTACACTCTGTGGAGTGGTTAGCATGAGGAAGGGCTTCCAGCCATAGAAACTAAGCTGAATCAGACTGGAACCTGGTGCAACTCCCCAGCTTGCCAGCTATGGTCAAATTGTGCAATCCATGTCTGCATGGAAAACAGATGTTAAAGTATGATGATGATGATTGTGTGTGTGTGTGTGTGTGTGTGTGTGTGT
>NC_069008.1:9934735-9938794 GCF_001194135.2 Octopus bimaculoides | reverse complement strand
TTATTTGTTTCAGTCATTTGATCACAGCCATGCTGGGGCACTGCCTTGAAGGGTTTCAGTCAAACAAATCAACCTCAGGACTTCTTTTTTTAAGCCTTGTATTTATTGTAACAGTTCCTTTTGCCAAGCCACTAAGTTATAGGGAGGTAAACACACCAACACCAGTTGTCAAGTGATGGTGGTGGGGGACAAATATAGACACACATATACACACACACACATATATATATATATATATATATATATATATGACAGGCTTTGAGTTTCCATCTACCAAATCCACTCACAAGGTTTTGATTGGCACAAGGCCATAGTAGAAACACTTGCCCAAAGTGCTATACAGTGGGACTGAATCCAGAACTATGTGTTTGGGAAGCAAGATTCTTATCATACAGCCATGCCCGTGCCTATCCATACAGCCACACCTGCACCCATAGGTATTTTTGTTGTTTAATACTCTGAATTTCTCAAAATTCTTCTAAATAATATTTGGATTTACTTGTCTTATAGGTGTGCTCTGCTTGCATTTATTGGTGTCTGATGTAGTTAATCAAATTCATTTAAAGCTGAGTACTTTATTGGTATCTGCCTTGATTTTTTAATCGTTTTTTTCTTCTACACACACACACACACACTTTATAAAGATACGTAAAATCTTCATCATTATAATCATAATCATCTGAGTCAGTCTGTGTCAGTTCTTATTCTACCTTACCACCCTCCCAAATATGATGCTGGTTGTAGTGGTGGGAGATAGGTCTTATTATTATGTCCTCCTTTTGGCATAGTTCCCATGGGCAGGTGCACTTCCTAGCATAAACCATTTTGGTATGGCACTTGATACATTTTGTCATGGCACCAGCATTAGAGCAGTTGTCATGCTCTCAACATGAATAATGAGTGCTCTCAACCCACATTGATAATTCGATCGTTTGGCTTTTTGGCAGAATGGAACAGTTAAGTAAGAAGGCATTCATGGTTCCACTGTTAAACGAATGTGGTGAGGCCAACAGAGAAGATGCTGGGACACTAGCTGCACTCATAACCTGTTACATCAGGCAGGGGTTAATAATTTATAGAGACTCTTGGCATGCCTACAGTAACCTCAACCACCTGGACTATAAGCACTATCAAGTGTACCATAGTCAGCACTTTGTCGATCCCATTAACCCATCTGTTCACACTCAAAATATTGAGTGTTTATGGGGAACACTCAAGAAGAGCATTATTCGACCTGGAATGAGGCCTGAGTACCTGAAGTAGTACGTCACTCGATTCCTTTTCTTACGGGCTGTCTCACCAACCCAGCAACTTCATAAATTTCTTGTGGAGGCTGCAACATTATATCCAGGTTCCTGAAGACACAGAAGACTATAAACAAAAATTATCTAATTACCATCTTTTAAAACACACATAACACATTTATTTGCAGTTAACAGAAACAACACAACATCACACATTTTCATAATACATGCCTGTAAAGCATTTTCATTGACTCATATGTTATCATTTATTTTCTCTCTTATTCAATATTTAATGAGAAGAGAGAATATGTTGTTCCCCAAAAAGTTAAAACTGTAGTTTTAATACCCATTTTCCTATCACTTATGTGGAGAATTGCAAACATGGCATATAAAAATAACTTATTTTTATAGAAGTTTTATCAATACATTTCCATAAATGTTTTTCTTGTGCACTACTACCGCCCACCTATACACACCTGCATGAGGGTATACATGGACGAAGCCCCATGAAGTTTTTATTCTTTCTGAATGAAGAACACAAACATATTATTGAATATCGTGTTTGCTTCTATCAGGACCGTTTACCTTTAAAATGAAAAAGCAAAACCAACATATACGACAGGTAAGTAAAACATTTTTCTGTGTACTTTCTCTGTTCATTCGCACACGCAAACACACAAGCCATTCATTTTCACTTTTAGACAGCGGGATGGGGTGGTGAGGGGTATATGAATCAATTTTGGAGTCTTTTCATAGAAAATTTGAAATAATTTTTTTTTTCATACTCCTAATCTCCATATTTTTCCACATAGATTAAAAAAGAATTCGAAAAAAAGTTAAAATTTTAAAAACTGAGGTGGGGAGGGGGAATTTTGAAATTTTGAAACATGGTTTTTGGCATATTCAGAATCTCAGTCATCACCAGCTGAAGAGCTGCATATGGTCCACGTCTGTTTTGGCATAGTTTTGCCAAGCACTTTACAGAGTGTACTGGGTGTTTTTACATGTCACTGGTACCCACTAACCTGCAAGATAAGGAATGGTCAGCTGAAAAGGTAAGCAGGAGACATGCCTATATGCAAGGACAGACATGTATTTACTTTGTTTGACATGTCTTCTCAAACACAACAAACTGACAGAAGTCTTGGTCCCCTGTTGTCTCCTCAGTGAGGTTCAATATCTAAGGATCCTTTCTCTCCACTTTGTCCCATGTCTTTGTATGTCTTCCACACATTCCCTCCACAATTAGAGCTCGGCACTTCTTGATGCATCTGTCATCATTCAAATGTATTACATGACCATGCTAGCACAGTCTTCTCTCTCGTAAACTACATCTCATGCCCTGTATACCCAGTCTTTCTCTCAAATCACTTACACTCTGTTGAATATATGCACACTGACATTACCCATCCAGCGGAGCATACTGGCTTCATTTCTTTCAAGCCTTTACATGTCCTCAGCAGTCACAGCCAATGTTTTACTGCTGTGTAGCATAGCTGTTTTTACACAGGCATCTATCTATCTGTCTGTCTGTCTATAAACATGTATGTATGTATGTATGTATGCATGTTTGTATATATATATGTGTGTCTGTGTATATGCATGCGCGCATGTGTGCTTATAAATATATATATATAAATACACACACACACACACACACATCTTTTTTGACATCATAAGGATTTATAAATTTTCAAAGGAAGGTGGAATCCTTATCCTTCAGAACATTGGCTATTGACACACATTACATAATGTTATAAACAATAGCATGTAAATATTGGGCAGGTGTTGCCTTTTTCTATCAATAAGTGTTTTCAACCCAATATTTATATGCTATTATATATAACTTTATGTAATGTGACTTGAAATCCAGTGTTTCAATAAAATGTTTTATAAATGTATATATAAAACTCAAAACAAAATGAATCACCAGCCTAGGAAATATACACAAATAGACTCCAATTCATTTCAAGTTGTTTCAAGAACATGGGATTAATAATAGTGAAATATCGATATCTCTCTATCATCACACACTGAGTTGTCTTGCCTGGTCTGAGACAGGCAGTGTTCTTTAACACTTAGCATTGTGTAGGGAGCTTTCCCAGGATGCTATCCCACAGCAAATGGGCATATAAACAAAACACATGCACATGCAAGTGAGAATATATATATATATATATATATATATATACATATTTGTGTATGTACCTTCGTAGAGTTCCTCAGGGAATTGTAACGGGACCACTTCATTCATAGCACCTATCTCAGACAAGCCCTCAGTCATACATTCAACCACTCTCACAGCTATGTTGATGATACAAAAGTATCACAAGCAGCCAAGGGTCCTGATGATACCTCAAAACTATGGAAAGATCTGAACACAACATATGAATAAGCTGAAGAAAACAGATGCTCACAAGTTTGAAGTAATTTCTTATCAACTCACAAACAGATTGTCAAATGGTATTGCACTCCCAGAGTCAGAGTTGGTGTGTGATAGGGGAATCCACATGAATGGCATCAATGTACAGGCGACTGACTACTTGGATTCTGAGATCATCCAAAGCATGGAAAAAGGAAACGATATTTCTCCTAAGGAGAACATTCATTCTCAGTCACTTAGATTACTGCTCCTAATTATGGTTGCCACAACACGTGAATTTAACAGCAGAAATTGAGGCAGTCCAATGCTACTAGGATAAGAAGACTGTCTCACTTCAGTGCAACAAATGGACAATCGGGAGTGGCTAAAGCTGAGACTCTACTCCCTAGAGAGAAGATACTAAAAATATACAGTGGTATATATATATATATA
>NC_069008.1:9929152-9932317 GCF_001194135.2 Octopus bimaculoides | reverse complement strand
ATACAAAGAATATATATACATGTATACACACATATATGTACATACTTACATCTACATGTGTATATACATGCATATCAGGGTACAGGACGTTAGAAACGTCTGGATAGAATAGAGACAGCTGATGAAGGGATATTCCAAGGGGCTTTCCGTTTTCCTATGTGTTCGTTCCGTTGTCTGTAGTTTATTGTTCTAACGTCCTGTACCCTGATATGCATGTATATACACATGTAGATGTAAGTATGTACATATATGTGTGTATACATGTATATATATTCTTTGTATTATTACATTATTGAACGCACACGTCCTGTTTTACAAGTAAGTCTTATATATATATATATATATATATATATAAATGGAAGGTTCCAGAAGGTCTAAAACCCAGGGAAAAAAATAAGTAATCTTCATCATGGTTGCAGGCAAACGGGATTGTGTGACACAGGTGGTACACATTGACATGTTGGGTAAGAAACCATAATGCAGGATAAACAATTGGTATGGTGTTTCGTTACCTTGGCCTAAAACCAACTTCGATGGCATTGTGAGAACAGGAGCTCTATAGAACCATTTCAACAACATCTTGCATTTTTATAAAAGCTCAGTTGTCTTGACTCTATCTTGCTACTGAGCATATTGTTTGAGAGAGAGAGAGAGAGAGAGAGAGAGTGAGAACTCTAATGTGTGCACCTCTCTGTCTCGCTATAATGAAACTATGCACTTGTCTAGCATCTTTCTGGCTGTTTGGTCATCAACAATTTTCATGGACAAACTATCATACTTACTTTAATCAATGCCACTATTTGACTGGCATTTCATTTTATTGAGCCAAAAAGAATGAATGATGATATGGACCTCAGAGTAATTTCAAACAGAGAACATGAAGACACAGCTAAATGAGAGCAAAAAATTTGCCTGATGCTTGACTGATTCAGCAAGTGAACAACAACAACAACAACGCCACCACCACCACCACCACCATAAAAACACACTAAAAAATGATTATCTCGTAATATTGATTTACAACATGCTACTAATATTGCTGCTACTACTGATAATAATAACAACAAAGAATATCAGAAGCTTTCCCACAGGGGTTAACATTTTACATTCTTAAAGGGAACAATACATACATACATATGCATGTGTGTATTGTGCATGTGTGTGTGCATGTGTGCGTGTGTGTGTGTGTATATATATATATATATATATATATATATATATATACAAACATACATCCATACACATATATATATATATGTATATATGTATATATGAATGTGTGAATATATATGCGTGTGTATATATATATACTTACATGAATGTGTATGTATATATATACACGCACACACACACACATATATATATATATACATATACACACACAAATACACAGAGGTTAAAACAAAGACAATATAATAAACAAAAAACAATAGGCATACTTTTAAAGTGATGAGATAAATTATTAATTCTAAATTATAAGTTATATTTCATGTTTATCTGCATGTGTGTGTGCATTGTGCATAAAACAATTCATGTGCAAATGTTTGCTTATATATATATATATATATATATATACACACACACACACACACTCATATGCATGAATACATATATACATAAAGATGGAGATATATATATATATATATATATATATATAAATACATACACTCATATATATATATATATGCACACATACAAATACATACAGCTATATATACCACCTCGAGAACCCAGTTTCAACAAAAACTGTTTGCCGGGAGCTGTACAAAGCTGGATTTCATGGGAGGGCTGCAATGATAAAAACCACTTTCAAAAACAAATGTTGCTTAATGACCACCTCGAGAACCCAGTTTCCACAGAACTGTTCACTGGGAGCTGCATAAAGCTGGATTTCACGGGAGGGCTGCAATCAGAAAACCCCTACTTTCAAAAATAAATGTGGCAAAGCATTTAGAGTGGAGTAAAAACCTACAGAATTGGTCACTAGAGCAGTGGAAAAATATTATTTTCTTAGACGAGTCATCCTTTACCTTATTTCCAACCACCGGCCAAGTATACGTGTAGAGACAGTCAAAAGAGGCATTTGACCCAGACTGCCTTCTTCCAACTGTTAAACATGGAGGAGGATCTGTAATGATCTGGTGGGCTATATCTTGGAAATCTGCCGGCCCAATGGTTTCCCTTCATGGCAGAATTAATAGTCAAGACTATTCAAGCATTTTATCAGATCAAATTCATCCTATGGTTGCGGAACTGTTTCCAGAAGGAAACGCAATCTTTCACGATGATAATGCACCAATTCACACAGCTAAAGTTGTTACTGAATGGCACAAAGAACATTCTAGTGAAGTTGAACATCTTATCTGGCCATCACAGTCCCCAAATCTCAATATTATTGAACATTTATGGTGCATTTTAGAAAAACAAGTTAGGAGTCGATATCCTCCACCATCATCACTACAAGAACTGGAGACTGTTTTAGATGAAGGATGGATAAAAATTCCTTTGGAAACAATTCAAACTTTGTACAAGTCCATACCTTGTAGAATTCAAATTGTAATTACTACCAAAGGCGGTCCTACCCCATATTAAAATTAATTTGTTTAAAATTTTAAGGTGTTTCCATTATTTTGTCCAACCCCTGTATATATATATACATATATTTACACACATGTATATAAGCCCATACACATACATGTGCATATATATACATACATGGTATTGTTATTTCTTTTATTATTTTGGAAGATTATCAGTTGGTCCCGCGAACCAAAATAAAATTTGGGATTTGCGGAGGGTAAAAGTTGGTAACAAAAACAGGACGACAACAAGCCAAATGGAAACAAATACAGAGGGCTGTTAGGCCAAACAAGGTAAGGTAGCGAACACTGTAGGGGTATTATTTTTGACAAGAGTAAAGACAGAAGAGGAATGCAGCTGGTCTGTGAGACAGATTGAAAGAAAAGAAAATTTTCGTATTTCATGTTGTTTATGTTTTGTGATGTCCTGTACCCATATATGCATATAAAAATACATATATATGTATGTATGTACATATATGTATGTATATATATTTTATATATATATATATATATATATATATATATGTATGTACATATATGTATGTATATATATTTTATATATATATATATATATATATATATA
>NC_069008.1:9928371-9929013 GCF_001194135.2 Octopus bimaculoides | reverse complement strand
TTTGATGTGACTCTACTCTGTACTGTTCTCTCTCTCCCACTTTCATTTTTTTTCTCTCATCCTTTCTCTAATTCTTTTTTTCTCCCCTTCACTGTTTTCTATGTCTGTCTCTTTCCCTATTTCTCTTTTACTGTCTTTCTCTTGTTGCTCACACATGACCATCATCTATCTTTCTTTTCCTCACTTGATCATTATTTTTTTCATTCAGTCTGTCTTACAGACCAGACACATTCTTATCTGTCTCCTCTTCTATCTTTTCTCTTGTCAAAGACAATATTCCTCCAGCATTTGCTACCTTATCTCATCTGGCTTAACAGCCCTCCATGTTTGTTTTCATTTGGTTTGTTGCATGTCTCCACTGTCCTGTTTTTGTTACCATCTTTTACCTTCTGCAAATCCCAAATTTTATTTTGGTTTGCAGGAGCAACTGCCTTTTGAAGCCTCATATTGTCGTTAATTGCTTGAAATGAGGAGTAGATGGACAGCTGACAATTGATGAAGGGTTGTTCTGTATGTTACTTGTCTTGTTTTCCATTTGTTTTTCTCGTTGTTTGCATACCCAAGTTTGTCTTCGTATTTCATGTTGTTTTTGTATTTCCTGTTGTTTACGTTTTGTGACGTTCTGCACCCACATTTGCATAT
>NC_069008.1:9926663-9927487 GCF_001194135.2 Octopus bimaculoides | reverse complement strand
AAGGGTGGGTTGGGTTTACAAGGGAGGGGTGACGATGAAGGGGGAAGGAGAAGGTGGGTAAGAGTGAAGAAAAGAAAGTAGGAGTTAAGAGAAGTAGGAGTCAGAGCGAGAGGAGAAGTTGGCGGGAGGAAATAGGTATGAAGGGGAGAGAGGCGAGGGGAGGAGGTTAGATGAAGAGGGGAGGAGAGTTGAGCTCATGTGACACAAAGGAGCGAAGAGAGAAGATTAATCCCTGTTCACAGCGCAAACAGGAGTCTGGATAGCTCCTGTGCAAAGATAATCTGAACACAGACAGGTGTTGCAAAGAGTGATCAATAGAGCGGAAATGGCGCAAGACCGGGGTGTCATTGCTGAGTCAGATGTCTCGCAAGTATTCCACGAACCAGTCAGCCAATCGGCATTCCGATGTATAGAGAAGGGTAGAGAGAGTAGGAGATACAGCATATGACATTGGTAGAAGTGCAGGTGAAGGAGTTGGTGATGTGATAGGGTTGATGATGGGTGCTGGTGAAGAGGGTGGTGTTGGAGAGGTAAGAGCAAGTGCGGCAATGTGGGCGGGAGCAGGGGAACGAGCCGGGTTGGGAGGTTGGGTTAGGGAAGCAGCTCTTGACCAAGAGGTCTCATAGGTTATGGGCCCGTTTGAAGGAGGGGAGGGGTCAGTTAGGGAAAATGTGTGAAGTGGATGGGTCGGACTGGAGTCACCAGAAGGCTCAGAGAATGGTGCATTGGAGAGGTAGGGTGGTGGGGTGGTAGGTGAGGGGGAAACGGGAGGTGGGAGATGGCAGGGCGGGTTCAGGGGAGAGAGCAGATGCACAGTCCACGGA
>NC_069008.1:9919600-9924942 GCF_001194135.2 Octopus bimaculoides | reverse complement strand
CATGAAAATGTTCAACCATCCATTCTTGTGTTACTAGAGCCATGTGTGACAGTGCAGAGTCTTACTGAAGCACATATGGCCTTCCATTGCATACACTGTCTATCCAGGGCATAACAATTATTTCCAGGACCTCAATGTAGGCAGCAGAGTTAACTATAAGGCCTTGTGGAAAGAAGTAAGGAGGCATCACATGTCCTTCATTACTGACAACCCCTAAAACCATGACATTTGCAAGAAATTTTGTATGCATAACACTTGGAACTTCAGAAGGGTCTGCATATAACCATCTGTCATTTCTTCAGTTAACTTTTTGATCTCAAACAAGAATAACCAAATCAAATCTTCTGCTAGATTTTTCAGTTTGTTTAAGAGCCTTTTAGATCTGATGTAGTGATTTTCTTTTGCTTTTTCTGACAAATTGACCTTTCCTCATCATATAAGACTCATATCTGATGTCTTTGTGGACAACATTTCTGACTGTTCCTTCTGAGACATGGTGATCTTTTGCAATTGATCTTATGGACTTTCTGGGATTGTAATCAATGGCCTGTTGAACTTGCTGGATAAATTCAAGTGTTCTAATGATTTCAGAGCATTTAGAATGCATTTTATGCTTTGATACTAGTAATATGTTTCCATCTTCAGTCTCTAACTCCTTACAAATTTTGTAGATGAAAGATTTGAAAACTTTTAAAAATCGAGATATTTCTAAATCACTATGCTCAACCTTTATAAGCACAATAACAGCATGCCTCTTCATTTCTGGAGTAAGCTGAGGGTCTGCCATTATTATTTTCTGAAACAAAGATTATACAGAGTTAGCAAAAAATGCAGCAATGACCCAAAAAAGGTATGTCCTCAAATACCTTATGCACCCTGTATATATACATACATATATATATATATATATATATCTGATTATAAGGGAAAATATTTCCTCCAATGCATAGACATCACTTTGAAGTGCTCAGGAGGCATTAGAATAACGCAGAAGTAAGAATCAAAGTCAGGCAAATCAAGTTCCCATATACATTTATAGACCCAACATGCATGAGTTTCTCCGAAAGTATATTCAATACATCGAAAATATCAAAAATATATAGAGTAATCAATACATTAAAAATATACATATACATAAATATATAGATATATACATTAAAAATATATTGAAAAGAGAAATACATATATAGGTCGACTTTCAGATCATAAAACAAAGTCATAAAAAGAGTTAAGAGTCTATAAAAATATTTGGGTATTACTAATCCAGTAATAGAGAGTTTTTATGGAGCTATATGCAAAAGACCAGGGAGTGGAAGTGTTTTTGAGGGGTTGGAGGAGGAGATACAATGCATGATAAAATAAGGTTACTGATGGCTCTATTGGTAGAGGAGGGCAGTGTTGTATTATTTTACAGAAAAAGTTTCAATTGGTGTGGAGACTGGTTCTCACCTCCATCCAAAATCATAATGCATAAATGTTGAATAAAACTTGAGTGTGCAAGAGGAGACAACATCAGAAAATTTATTTAATGTCAAGGAGTTGAGTAGATGGAGAATAATGAATGACTCTTTATAAATATCTTGTAGAAACACCAAGTAAACACAAAGCAAGGACCTACATAAGTAGTACCATAGATTTTAAATGGCAATATAATGCTCACTTAAATTCTTTCACTAAGATAAAATACAAATTCTCAACATCTTTAGCCACACACACACACACACACATACATACACACACACACAATCTTAACTCAAAAAACATACAATATACACTAGCTTGGTCCATTATAAAAGAAGCTCCTCCTTATAATACAAAGATAGGCAAATGCAAGTTATGCTTAAAAGACTAATTAATTAGTTTCCATCTACACAACTCCACCATGACACAATTCACTGTGCAAGAAATTTGTAAAAACCACATGCTGTACTGCTTAGTATTCGTGCCAGAAGCTTCAATATAAACATTTCAAGACTGTGTGGGTGTCAATCTGAGGACATGTACCGACTGTGATAAAAATCAAACATCCAGTCAACATCATAGTGTTTGGAGTTATCACTAATGATGGCGATGTTATACCTCCATTCATCTTCCCATACGGCCTCAGACTCAACATGGAGACCTACATCAAGTGCCTGGAGAAGATAGTGCTGCTCTGAGTCAAGAGGGTGGGTACTGGAAGACCCTATGTCTGGCAACAGGACTCTGCACCCTGCCACACAAGCAGGAGAACCCAGTTAGGACTGTCAGACAATTTCTGCAACCACATTACCCCTAACATCTGACTACCTAACTTCCCAGACTGCATCCCCGCCTGATTATTATGTGTGGGGCGCAGTTGAGTGAGAGCCCAACAAAAATCCTTGTAACATCAAAGATGAACTGAAGGCAAGGATTATGGCAGCATTCACCAACTTGAACAAGAAGACTATCCGGAAGAGTTGCAGGAGATTCCGAAGTCGTCTGGAGGTTGCAGTTGAAGCCAATGGCGATTTTATTGAATAAATTTACTCGTTAGTATTTCAAGATATTTTTATGTAATTTTGGTAAATATATCTGTTAAAATGAGATGTCAGTGTTATTTTCATTTTTGCATAATTTAGACGAGAGTTTATCCACTGCACCCTGTATATACATACACACAGACATATACACACACACATACATATAGATACACACTCATATATGCACACACAATTACACAAACACACACACACATATATTTTCACTTGTTTCAGCCATTTGATTGTGGTCATGCTGGAACACCACCTCAAAGTGCTTTTTTTGAAAACTCGACTTCAGAAATTATTTTTAAGCCTAGTACTTATTCTATTAGCCTCTTTTGCCAAACCACTAAGTGACAGGGATGTAAACACACCAACATTGATTGTCAAGCGGTGATAGGGGGTGGACAAACAAACCCAAAGGCATACATGCAGATATACATATATATATATATATGTATATATATATGTATACACACACACACAAATATGATGGGCTTCTTTTAGTTTCTGCCAACTCATAAGGCTTCAGTCAACCTGAGGCTATAGTAGAAGACACTTGCCCAATGTGTCATACAGTGGGACTGAACTCAGAAACATGTGGTTGGGAAGCAAGCTTCTCTAGTAGTTAGGGGTAGTCAGCTCACTATTATAAGGTTGTAATTTTGATCTCTGGTGGCACATTGTTTCCTTGAGCAAGATACTTTATTTCACTTTGGCTCCAGTCCACTCAGTTGGTAAAAGTAAGTTGTACATGTTATTCAAAAAGCCAGCCCTGTAACTTTCTGTGTCAAACTGAACCTCCCTGAGAACTTCATTAAGGGTACACATGTCTGTGAAGTGATCAGCTGCTTGCATGTTGATTTCACGAGCAAGCTGTTACTTTGATTGGATCAACTGGAACACTTGTCATAATTGACAGAGTGCCAGTGCTACATATATATATATATCTATATTTATCTACCTCTCTCTCTCTCTCTCTCTCTCTCTCTCTCTCTCTATATATATATATATATATATATATATATATATATATATACACACACACATTACACATACATACATATATATATGTTACATGTGTGTGCATACACAGACACACACAAGAGGAACTCAAAACTTACCCATGCTTTCGTCAAAACCTTCTTTAGGTTGACTGCATTGCCCTCAACACTCACAAGCAAACAAATGGTACATCTTGGTTTTCCATTTTCAAGATGATCCATGCACATGAAATACAACCTGCCTCACTGCAAGTTTGCATCAAAGTACAGAGAAGTATTAAGTGTTTAACAAGTGTATGCATGCAAGAGACAGACTGAAGTTAGCTACTTATCAGAGTGCCTGAACAAACATTTTGGTCAAGCCAATATATGTATATATGCATACATACATATATGTATACATATATATGTATACATATATATGTATACATACATACAAATGTGTACACATATATTTATATATGCATACATATATATGTATACATACACACACATATGTACACTTATAAATCAACCATTACACATTAAAGTAATAGCCCGTTTCTGGACTTGGTAAAACATCTACTTGTAAGAAGGTAAATACATTGACTTTCATGAAGCCCTGAAAGCAAAGAAGCAGCAACATTTCTTATTAAAAGATAGCTAAATTATTTTGAAATGTAAAATAAAAGATGAAGACCAAAAATATCCACACTTTCATCAAAATGCTCTTTAGACTGGCTGCACAGCCTTCAGTACTTGCATGCTAAAAAGATGTAATCTTGTTATGTAACTGAGGTTTTCTTTCTTGTGCTACAGAGTAAACATGGCTACTCTACTAGCATTGTGTACCAAAGAAAAGCAGAGATCAGTGGTCTAATTCTTCTTGTCTGGAGATGTATCAGAGCTGTAAATTCTTCACAAGCCTTCAGAAAACAGGATCAGTGCTCTACCATGTAGAAGTATGTATGAATGGACTGAGAACTTTGAAAATGACTATGCAAGTGTGAAGCACAAAGAGGGAGCAAGTGCCCCTTAACCTCCACCACTGACATGAAAACACAAGTTTGAGAGATGGTACTGGTGAACCAATGATCTCTGCAAATTAGTTATGATTTTGCATACAAATTCATCCATGACAAACTTTGCTAACTATGTTGCCTAAGTAATGGAAGGTATCTACTACTTTGAAGGATCCACTCAGATATTTGAGTAAGTCTATTTCCGGTACATTCTTAGTGTTTATTTTACCCATGCATCTGCCACATCCAAAGACTACTTTCTCTGCACCTCTTATGGGTTCATAGCTTGCACTGGGTACACCGTATGGAGTTTCTACTAACACCTTTTCAACATATCAGGTTGATTTGGTCTTTGCCTTATTAACTCTAAAGCCCTTAGATACCAGCCCTTGCTTGCACACCCAATATTTTGTCTCTAGTTCAGGTAGTGATTCAGCTATAAGAACAAGGGTAGCCAATCTTAAATTCCTCTGTCATGGCCTGGAGGACTATGATAAAGAAGGGGGATGTCTAAGAACCAAACCATGGTGAACTACTTGTACACTAAATTCATTACTATAGTCATTGCTGACCTTCACCTTTCTGACAACACCCCTGTACATCATCATCATCATCATCATCGTTTAACGTCCGCTTTCCATGCTAGCATGGGTTGGACGATTTGACTGAGGACTGGTGAAACCGGATGGCAACACCAGGCTCCAGTCTGATTTGGCAGAGTTTCTACAGCTGGATGCCCTTCCTAACGCCAACCACTCAGAGAGTGTAGTGGGTGCTTTTACGTGTCACCCGCACGAAAACGGCCACGCTCGAAATGGTGTCTTTTATGTGCC
>NC_069008.1:9916008-9917443 GCF_001194135.2 Octopus bimaculoides | reverse complement strand
CTCCTACACTGTCTTGCAACCCGAAATACCTTGAGTCTTTGGTCCTCACGGCGCAGAACATTGGCAAATCTTTCCTTATCTGCTTCCCCTCTGGCTAAATAAACCTGTCGCCTAGCCTCCCTTCTGGCACATTGGTACAATTCCCTGCTACCACCGTTCTTCCAGTCCTTCCAAGCTTGTTTCTTTTGTCTAATAGCCCTGTCTACCTCCTTGTTCCACCACCACGTTACTCTGGGTTGGGAGGGGACCTTACACCACCCACAAATCTGGTCGGTGGCTTTCAACAGGTTGTCCCGCAGAAATCTCCAATTGTACATGACTTGTACATTTACATGTATGCATACAATAAGTGCAGGCATGGCCGTGTGATAAGAAGTTTGCTTTTCAACCATGACTGAATTCAGTCCCACTGCATAGCACTTTGGGTGAGTGTCTTCTACTATAGCCTTGGGTTAACCAAAGCTTCATGGGTGAATTTGGTAGATGGAAACTGAAAGAAGCCCATCGTGTGTGTGTGCACATGTCTGTAACTATGTCTGTGATTGTGTTTGTCCCACACCACTGCTTGACAACTGGTACTGGTGTGTTAATGTCACTGTGAGTTAGAGGTTTGGCAAAAGAGACTGATAGAATAAGTACCAGGCTTAAAAAATAAGTATAGAGGGGGGGGACGATTCATTTGACTAAAATTCTTTAAGGTGGTGCCCCAGCATGGCCACAATCTAATGACTATAACAAGTAAAAGGATAAAAAAATATATATGTATACACACACACACACACATAAACATACACACATACAAATACATTCTATGTGTGTGTGTGTGTGTGTGTGTGTATGTACACACAAATATACTCTATCTTCATAGGTATATGTAAACAAAATACATAGTCTCTTTAAAAAGTAAGTATCATACCCTTTTACACAGCTGTCTGTAAAGTAGAAGTATTTTGGCTAGAACTGCATCTTTTTGGCAAAAATTGTCTTTATATGTGTTTCTAATCCAGCCTAATTTAAAACTGTTCTGAAAATAGCATATTTTCAATTCCTCCCTTCCCACGCCCAAATGTCGTAAACAAACGAAAATTATCTCTGAGTTGTACCTGTTTGGCAAATGAATTCATCTGAGACTGTGAGTTGAGGCTAAGAGAACTATATATCAAGGAGCCTTTTTAGCTATCTTAAAATAATCATTCCTACTTTAGATGCAGGTGTGGCTCTGTAGTAAAGGCCTTGCTTATCAACCACATGGTTCTAAGTTCAAACCCACTACTTGGCTCCTTGGGCAAATGTCAAGTGTCCTCTACTATAGCCTCAGGCCAATCAAAGCAGACGGATTTGGCAGAGGGAAACTGAAAGAAGCCTGTTGTGTGTGTACACACACACACACACACATATATATATATATATATATATATATATATATATATATATA
>NC_069008.1:9914072-9915183 GCF_001194135.2 Octopus bimaculoides | reverse complement strand
CACACACACACACACACACACACACACGTCCATTTCATATACATATACATACATCTTTCACTTTCTTCTCTCTTTTACTTTCTGCTCTCATTTCAAAGCAAATGTCACCCTTTCACTTTCTCATCTCTTTCAAATTCTGCTCTCTTCAAAGTATAAAGAAATAGAAAGTTTTCACAGATGATTGACCATATGATTGAGCTGACAACTTTCCCGCTTCAAACAAAAGAATGCTATAAAATAACTTCCTTTGGTACATCCACACACGCACATGCATGCACACACATACATTCTCTAGGTAAAACTTTTGTGTGAATTATATTATTTTTTTCACTGTGTGCATGCACAAAATTACAGCTCAAATCTAATTGAAATCGCCTTTGTCTATTCTGTAATTCAGGATTGTGATGACCGTATTTAAAGATCTGATCTTCAATATAAACTTAAAAGGAGGTTCTCCCAGAAATCCTATCCTTTACCTGTTGTTTCTAGCATGTCCAAGGTGATGTTTGTACCCTGCCCCTGATTGATTTTTTCCTAAATTTCTCCTGTTTTCAATACAAGAGATTAGGATTTCACCCAAAAAATACAATCTCAATGTTTTAATTTTCTTCCTCCCCACACCAATTTCTTCATTTTTACTTTTTTGAAATTTTTTTCTTGGTAATCCATGGAGAAAAATACAGAAATCGAATCTTTTAGAATTTTCTTCTTTCTTTTTTCTTAAAGAAACATTAAAATCTCCTTCCCAGACATCCACCCTTCACCTCACCATTTTCAAAAAGCCACAAACTTCCAATGTTTCACTTTTAGCTTTTTGGAAAGCGGGGAAGTTTCTTCAGAAATAATGTCATTTAGCTGTTGTTTCTAGCATGTCAGGGTTTCTGGTGGTGGTCTGATATTTTTTACATCTGCAATTTCAGCAGAATACTACGCTTGTGTGAAATATCAAACGAAAGTGAAACATTGGGTGTTTTTAACTTTTTGAAAGTGGGTAGATGATGAGTGGGCAAGGTAGGGGAAGGGGCATTGAATGTTTCTTTAAGAAAAATTAACCTTTAAAAAAATATATTTCCCCGATTCGTAATCTCTGTATTTTTCTACATGGATAAAA
>NC_069008.1:9899514-9913595 GCF_001194135.2 Octopus bimaculoides | reverse complement strand
TTTAAATTTTCAAAAGATTTTCTTAATTTTTTAACTTTTTTCAATTTTTTTAAAATCCACATAGAAAAATAGAGATTACAAATCGGGGAAACTTTTTTATATTTTAAATTTTAAATTTTCTTAAAGAAACACTCAATACCCCTTCCCCCACCTTGCCCACCCATCACCTGCCCACTTTCAAAAAGCTAAAAATTCCAAATGTTTCACTTTCATTTGATGTTTCACTAATGCATAGAATTCTACTGAAATAGCAGATGTAGAAAATATCAGACCACCACCAGAAAACCCGACATGCAAGAAACAACAGCTAAATGACATTGTTTCTGAAGAATCTTCCCCACTTTCCAAAAAGCTAAAAGTGAAGCATTCGGAGTTTTTAGCTTTTTGAATGCGGGGAGATGATGGGTGGATGTCTGGGAAGGGGATTTTATTGTTCCTTTAAGAAAAATTAAGAAGAAGAATTTTTCGAGATACATATTTTTCTATGCAGAATTACAAAACAAAAAAAAATTTCAAAACTAGTTAAAAATTTTTAAATTAGGATGGGGAGGGGGAAATTAAAATATTGAAAACATATTTTGTGGGCAAAATCCTAATCTCCTATATGGAAAACATAGGAACCTTTAGAAATTTTGGAAACAAAAAGGAGTGGGGGTGCAAATATAACCTCTGACAACACGATTTCTGAAAAAACTTTCTTTTAGGTTTATATCAGAGATCAGGTTTTTAAATATGCTAATCACAAACACAAATTACAAAATAAAAAAGGTTGGTGGAGTTCTGATCGAAACACGTACTAAAACCCCTCATAACTTTAAAACTTTTAAGAATTTTCACAATTTTTTTCAATTCTATCTTCTGCATAATGGAATTAATATGCTTATCCAATAAAAAAAAATACCTTTTTAAAAATATTCCTCACCCCAACTAATTCCAAAACTTTCCACTGTCTTTCGATTTTATAAAAATAATTTTTGGTTTTAAAATATGGACAGTTTGATTCTGCCATTCATTTCTCTTTATAAATTCCAAATAATTTTTTAAACACTTAGAAATCAAAATTGCTGGGTGTTTGTGTAAGAGAAAATCATTTACTAACAGAGAATTATGATATGAAAATAAATTATCTGTAACATCCCTTTAATTTACTGCGGATAAAGTATTAAAACTCGTAAATGTGCCCAAGAAGTGTACAAACCAAATTTCAATTTGATTGTGATCTTGCTCTGGGTCATTCTTATTTCTAAAAAAAAACAGGGCTCTGTTTTGTTAGAAATAAAGAGAGACTGCATATTGTGTCATTCTTCCAATTTTTCTGGCAAAGTAAGTTTTACATACTATGTATGACAACATGGCAAAGAAGGGCTTCATGTATATTTATTCTACCAACACTGGAGTCACACAAAACATAGTTTACCTACAAACATTGTCGGATTCACAGAACATTTGCTGAAGTGTGCAGTCCACCCAAACATTACAGAAATGGGGCTTTTCACAATGAAGTAACTTTCTTTCCATGTACCTTACCTTCTGCAATATAGATACCCATATGTCCTTATTCGGCATCAATTTCTTTACATCCCTAAGTCTCGATTGCTAACTTTTGCATGTTTGCCCTGAAAAGCAAAACAAAGTCCTTTTCTTGTGAAACTTTTTTTTTCTGTACTTTCAGCTCAGAGTTGTGGCCATTATTAATAATACTTTACTTTATTTCTTAGGTTTTCACTCTTCATCAGCCATGAAGCCATACATCACTCCATTACTACTGCCCTACCTCTGCATACCAGCATAACCTATTTATTTTCAAGCACAGTATTCCTGTACATTTATGCCAAACTGCCTGCATCACTAACCCTGGTTACTTATACCCATATATATACATACAGCCCCAAAAATCCCTTCTTTGTTCTGTTGGCCTTGACATTGATATAAACTGATACTTGCAGAAAACCATAATACTTTTGAACATGGCCTTTTTATTGGGGAAGCTAATGTATACGTGTGCTGTTCACAGTTATCAACAAATATTATGGGACAGGTAAGAATTATTTCAGCTTCTACATTACTTGATTTGTAGCCATGAAACTGAGTTGCCAATATTGCTGTATGAGATATCAAAATATTCAGCAATCTTTCGGCTACCAGTGTAAAGTAAGTTTTTTGCACAGCATCCCTATTTTACTACAAAAATTAACACCAAAATGAGGCTAGGTTGCACAATTTTGAGGTCATTTTGGGCACAATGTTATGATTTCATTCTAATCTAAGCTACCATTGTACATGTTTTTGGTGTCAAAAATCTCACCATCGTTCATCAGAAAATGACTGAAAAATATGTTTATAAAGAAGAATTGTTTGCTTGATACTCCTCATGTACCGATTCTGCCTATAAGAAAGGAACAAATAATACAATGTGGCTGTAGGTCATAACACTCGGGTAATGCCAAGGAGCATTGCTAGTTATAAAGATAAAACATACATACAGGTACTTACTCACACATGTACATACTTACCAATGTATGTGTTTGTATGCGTGAGTATGTGCATATATGCATGAATGTACATTTATATGAAAAAGATTTGCCAACCATATACCACTTTCTATCCAATAGAATATTTTAATGTGTATTGAATAAATTATTCAGCTGTCTTGTCTGTTTGTCTCGTTTTGTCCTGGCCACACAGAAACTCTTATTTATTGTTTATTATTTATATATTACTTATTTAGTATTACTGGCTTTATATATCTTGTTTATAAATTTCTGCTTTGAACTACAGTATATACTCAAATGAGAACTATACATATATTAGGTATTGTGTATGTGCATGTGTATGTTTTCTGTTTTTAATTATTTAAATTCTTCCTCTGAGGAAAGAGCTGGTTTCTAACAAAGATACAAAGCTCCATTATTGGAATGATGGTACCGAAAACAATGTCACAGTTGAAACTTGAGAACGGTCTTGCATATTTTTACATTTGAATTGTACAAGTTAGTTGGTTAATTTTTTTTTCTGAAAATCCAAGCTTAGCCAGATTGTCAGTTCGGCATTTACTCAAAAAACAAATACATGTATTATTATAAGTATAGATGAAAATTTGTAATCTGGATATAAAAGCTGGAGGTTTTGAAGCTCTCCTTTTTCTCTTTGATTTTCAAAGAGATATTCACATCAGAAGGACAGCTGACCTCTATGACACTACATACTTTTTTAACGACAATATCCAACCTGTTATGATAGACGTTTTGATAGGAATGTTCCAAAATATGTCCATGCTATAACAAGCCAATTTGGTATGTCAATCTGACCTTCTATAGTGCTTCTGAATATACATATCAGTGGTCAGCCCCTTGTCCCAACATCTAACTATTAGGTTCCTTCCAGGTGCCTTCCCATTATGTAGTTAGCCTATAGCTATGGTGAAAATTTCTGGATCAATTGCATTTGCTTTACTGTTGATGTTGGTACAGTATTCTCTCTTTAGTTACATTTAGCTACTGCATTTAGCTACAATGCATTAAGGTTGGAATCTATCTTTTTGTTCCAGATTTTCAACCAGTATGATTCAAGATCTTCTTGGGATAGGTGACTTCTTAACAGTAATATTTTCCATGCTCATCTCTCTGTATAATGTCAGTGGATTAGAAGTAAACTTGTGATTTATACAGCTTCAGTTAAAAATTTGCCTGTGGTAGTGAAGGTTTTCGTTCAGTGCCCTGAGTTTGTGTTTTAGAGTAATTAACCTTCCCTCAAGAGTGTGAAGAGTCACCGTTGAGTTCTGTATGTACACACACACATACACACACACACACACACACATTCAAATATATATATAAATATAATGAAACAAAGCATTATGAAGTGCAGTCTGTAACCAAAGCCTGGGGTCATTAGTGAGTTTCACATTTTACTCAGTACCCAGTGTAGTATGACATGGGGCATCAGCCTTAGGATAAGTTTGTATGTAGAATGCTGACAATTGTTTCTGTTGCATTGAGACACACACACACACACACACACACACACGATCATCTTATAATAACTCTGCTTGTCATTCCTTACTTAGCTCATCCATAATGTTTTCACATGAGTGAGAGAAAGAAAAAGGAGAGAAAAAGAGGGAGAGAGAAAAAGAGGGAGAGAAGTGTCCATGACATGAGGTAGGGGGAATGTAATATTTATTACTTGGTTAAAAAAGTTAGTTGAAGAAGAGATATAGAGAAAGAGAATGAGACATAATTTTAGCACGGGAGGGGGGAGTGTGATGCTCTGATGGTGAGGCTAAAGAAAGGCAGAGAGAGAGAGGGAGAGAAATACAGATGATGATGATGGTGGTGGTGGAGGTGGCAATAGTGTGTGGATAGTGAAAAGTGTATTTTTTAAAATTAAACTAAGTTTTTTTTAATCACTTATCACTTTACACATGCGCATAAGAGCAATTCTGTGAAATATTCATGCTTATTCACATGGCAGACATATGCAATTTAACTAAAGGTTGTATCATATGTATGGGATATTATTTTTGTTTATGGGGAAAATGGAAAAATAAGAGTGAATATTTTATGAGTGATATGTATTATGCCTTTAAAATTGTGCATAAAGTATATAAAATACATTAAGTAATCATAGCAGATGAGGGACTATCTTTCCATTCAAACACAACACAGGCTACGCTTTCAGGTTTTTTGGATAAAATTTTCAGAAATAATCCAAGTGGTTTACCATTAATTCTATGAAATATTCACGGGTCCCACAAGTTAAAATTAATATTTCTCAAAAAATATGGTAACACAATATTAACGGTGCCTAATTGTTGAATATTATTAACCAAATTCTTTTAATAATGAGTGCTTTATTGATATTAGCCAGGATTTTTTAGTCTCTTTTGTCTTCTAACTATATATGTACTCTACTCACACAGTATATATATAGTATATATACTATAAATATATGTATATACACAAGGTATGTCATGGGTAAATTGTTGCCATTTTACATTTTTAATTTTGTGCATTGTTTGTTTTCAATTTTGTCGACTACACAGTATAGTAGGGTCAGTTGGGCACCATCTGTGAGAAAAACAGCACCATAACACAATCCACTCTACCAGAAATTTGGAAACGACATGCTGTACTGCTTAGCATTCAAGCCAGAAGTTTCAATACGAACATTTCAGAGTGTTTGGGTGTCAATCTGAAGACATGTATCAAGATCGATACAAATCAAGCATCCAGTCAACATCATAGTGTTTGGAGTCATCACTAATGATGGCAATGTTATACCTCCATTCATCTTCCCATACGGCCTCAGACTCAACATGGAGACCTACATCAAGTGCCTAGAGGAGATAGTGCTGCTCTGAGTCAAGAGGGTGGGTACTGGAAGACCCTATGTCTGGCAACAGGACTCTGCACCCTGCCAAACAAGCAGGAGAACCCAGTTAGGACTGTCAGACAATTTCTGCAACCACATCACCCCTAACATCTGACTACCTAACTTCCCAGACTGCATCCCCGCCTGATTATTATGTGTGGGGCGCAGTTGAGTGAGAGCCCAACAAAAATCCTTGTAACACCAAAGATGAACTGAAGGCAAGGATTATGGCAGCATTCACCAACTTAAACAAGAAGACTATCCGGAAGAGCTGCAGGAGATTCTGGAGTTGTCTAGAGGCTGTGGTTGAAGACAATGGCGATTTTATTGAATAAATTTACTCTTTAGTATTTCAAGATATTTTTATGTAATTTTAATAAATATATCTGTTAAATGAGATGTCAGTCTTATTTTCATTTTTGCGTAATTTAGACGAGAGTTTATTCACCACACCCTGTATGTCTGTATATACTATATATGTATATTGTATATATGTGGGTTTGCTTGAATGTGTGTGTTTCTGTGTGTATAGATGTGTGTGTGCGTGTGTGTGTGTGTGTATGTGTGTAAGTATATATAAAGTTGTCTAAAAATCCAAAGGTCCAGAAAATGGGCATTCATTTGTCAGTCAAAGTAAATAATATTATAGATCAATTGCAGCCAATCTTACCAATCAATTTCACACCAGATATTAGGTAACAGGCAGTTATCTAAAACATATTATCTTTGCAAATAGTAGGTATGGAAATGATTCACAATATTTTTTCTTTACCTGCCATCCCTGAAGAGCACTTGTATTAGATAACCACTCAGTTACCTAATATCAGTGGAAGTGTGTGGCTCAGTGGTTAGGGTGTTGGACTCATGATCATAAGATTGTGGTTTCAATTCCTGGACTAGACAATGTTTTGTGTTCTTGAGCAAAGCACTTCATTTCACGTTGCTCCAGTCTGCTCAGCTGGCAAAAGTGAGTGATCCTGTGACAGACCAGTGTCTCATCCAGCTGAGGAATAAATATGCCATGGAAACTGGGGAACTGGCCCTATGACTTCATATGACTCGGGAAGGAACCTTACCTTACCTGCCCACCTAACAGCCTGTGGTAAGATCAGCTGTAATGATCCATACTATTGTATACTTTGAGTAATATATATTCATAAATTTAATTCATCATCATTGTTGTTAAACATCCATTTTCCATGCTGGCATGGATTGTACAGTTTGACAGAGGCTGGCCAACTGGAAAGCTGTTAGGGTTCCATTTGTCTGTTTTGGCATGGTTTCTACAGCTGGATACCCTTCCTAATGTCAACCACATTACAGAGTGTACTGCGGGCTATTATGTGGTACCAGCATGGGCACTTTTATGTGACACTGGCACAAATGCCTTTATGTGACATCAGCAAAAGCACTCTTGTGTGGAATTGGCATTGGTGCTTTTTTATGGCCCCAGTGTGGGTGCTTGTACATGTCATCAGCATGAGTGGTTTTATGCGGCACCAGCACAGGCTGCTTTTACGTGCCATTAGCACTCAAAATAAATATATATATATATATATATATATATATATATATATATATATATATATCATCATAAATATACAGGGATTAGCATTGAGTTGCTTCTCCAACTTATTAATTCTATTATTAATTGACGATTCCCTGCCCTTATTCTTGTATATATATATATATATATATATATATATGAGCAGGTACCCAAAAGTAACTGGAAACGTTCTCTGTAGAGACAAGCTCATTGTAGTTCGGGCTTCTTGCTGCTAGAAGCCACTTGATGTGACCCTCAGGCATCAGTCTTCTGGCCAGTGGCATCGAGTGAAGTTGTATTGTCACATGGTATGTCTTTGTTTTGCAGTGCTTCTCCCCTGTTCATCGATTTTTGTGATGTCTGGAACAAAAGAACAGTGTGCTTCCATGAAATTCTGTTTTCTGCTGGGGAAAACGTTGGTCAAAACAGTTGTCATGCATCAAACAGGATGCTGCCATGACCAAAGCACAAGTTTATGAGTGGTTTTCATGGTTTAGGAATGGTTACTCGTTGCTTGAGGACCAACCTTGTTAAGGGCAACCATCAACCTCCTGAATGAATGAAAACATCATGAAAATTTATGAACTGATCTTGGAGGACTGTCACCAAATAATTGACAAACTTGTTGATATGACTGGTGTGTTCTGGAGCGCCTGTCAATGAATTTTGAGCAAAGAAATGGAAATGAAAAGAGTTGCAGCAAAATTTGTGCCTCGTTTACTTAATGAAGGTCAAAAGTAGTCATGACTGAATGCGTGTTGATCCAGACCCTTATTCAAAGGTCGTCACTGGTGATGAAAGCTGGTACTATGGCTGTGGCCTGGAAACGAAGCAGCAGTCAAATCAATGGAAGCATTCAATGTCACCACACCCCAAAAATGTGAGTCAAGTGAAGTACAATGTCAAGACAATGCTAATTTGTTTCATTGATGTGAAAGGAATTGTCCACACAGAATTTGTTTCTCATGGTCACACTGTTAACCAGACATTTTACATGGCAGTTCTGAAGAATTTGTGAGGCATGGTGGGATGAAAATGCACTGACCTGTGGCAAAGTGAAGAGTGGTGGTTTCATCATGACAATGCACCTGTGCATACAGCCTTGTGTATGAGACAGTCTTTGACTAAAAACAGTATGACCCTGCTTGCCCACCCTCCTTATTCGCCTGTTCTTGTTCCCTGCAGCATTTTTTGTTCTCCCAAATGAAAAAAATCCTTAAAGGCAAACGTTTTGCAGATGCGGAAGAGGTGAAGAAAAAGCAATGGAGGCATTAAAAGGCATCACTTTGCAAAGGTTCCAGCACTGATTCGAATAGGGGGAAAAAGGCCTGGATTGATGCATTGCTTCAAATGGAGAATACTTTGAAGGTGATAAAAGTATAAACATGTAAAACTAAGTGAATAAAATAATATTGCTAAATTCTGGTTTCTTTTGGGCACCCCATCGTATATGTACACAGAAAAAGTTTGCTTCCAAACCACATGATTCTGGGTTCAGTTCCACTGTGTGGCACCTTGGGCAAATGTCTTCGACTATAGCCTCAGGCTGTACAAAGCCTTGTAAGTGGATTTGGTAGATGGAAACTGAAAGAAGCCCATCACATATATGTCTCTGTGTGTATGTGTGTGTGTGTGTGTGTGTGTGTGTGTGTGTGTGCATACGTGTGTTTATCCCCCCACCATTGCTTGAGATCTATGTTGGTGTGTTTACGTCCCTGTAACTTAGTGGTTTGGCAAAAATGACTGATAGAATAAGTACTAGGCTTACAAAGAATAAGTAAGTCCTGGTGTCGATTTGCTCGACTAAAGGTGGTGTTCCAGCATGGCAGCAGTCAAATGACTGAAACAAGTAAAAATAATTATAGAATATAGAGGCAATTATGTAGATAAAGAAATTAAATATAACAGCTTGGTTTGATATACGGAATATATATATGTGTGTATCCAAGTAAAAAGAATGAAAGCAAAGACTGAAGATTTCCAGACAATGGCTATTTAATGATACTTATGTATTAATAGATCAAACATTTACAGAGTACAAACGACAGAGAAAATTAAAGGTGGGGGGGAAGTAAGGTGTTATAAGCCCCACAGCTGTTTCTGGGGGCTTGGATAATCATCATAATGTTGGTAGATGTAGTTCACCAAAATATACAGCCAGTAATGGACATCGGATAAGCTTAGCCTCTGTCATCAGGGTAGAAAAAGTTTTGCATTTCAGATCATGGTGCAGAGAAGAAAATGTGGGACTAACTTCGGATCCATACAGTTGGTAAGTAAGCTTCTTACCACGCAGCCATACCTGGGCCTAATATATATATGTATGTGTCTATGTGATTTTATATTTCTGCTCATTAGTTATAAAAAGTGGCTAAACTAAGTGTCATTTGTTTCTAGTTCTCCATATAAACATGGCTAGGTTGTTTGTTGTTTGACAAACTGGGAAATTATTACCTCACTTAGAAATGGGAGTTGGCATAAGGAAAGGCGTCAAGCCATAGAAAAATCTGCTCCAATATTCTCTCAACTAACCCCGTATAAGCTTAGAAAAGTAAATGTTCAAAAACAATGCTGTGAAGATGAAGATGGTGATGAGTGTATGTGTGTGTGTGCGTGCACACATTTCTTTGTCATTTTTTTTTCTTTGTTTCAGTTATTAGTCTGCAGCCATGCTGGGGCACCGCCTTGAAGAACTTTTAGTTGAATGAATTGACCCTAGTACTCATTTTTTTTTTATGCCTGGTACTTATTCTATCATTCTCTTTTTGCCAAACCACTGATGTTACGAGGATGTAAACATACCAACATCAGTTGTCAAGCAGTGATGGGGGGAACAAACAGAGACACAAACACACACACATGACAGGTTTCTTTCTGTTTCAATCTACCAATTCCACTCACAAGGTTTTGATCAGCCTGGGCCTGTAGTAGAAGACACTTACCCAAGGTGCTATGTAGTGGAACAGAACTCAGAGCTATATAGCTGAAAAGCAACCACTTCTTAACACACAACCACACCTGTGTCTATATATGTACACACACACATGCATATATAGGCATGTAGCAGTAGTAAATTCAATATCACCTATAATCCTATATATATATATATATATATATAAATATATATATGTCTTCCATCATTGACCATCCTTTTTACTTTTCATCACAGTGTACAAGGAGCACATAGCTTAATTAATGCTCCCTTTAATTACACATTAGGGTTTGACTGGAGAGTGATTTGGCGGATTTCTATCACATCTAGCTACCATGTAGAGATTTACACCATTGGCTCATATATATTTACATACATTAGCGTTTGAGGGAGATTTATCAGCTATTGCTCACAGGTCCTAGTTACTATGTAGGGATCTCCCTTGTTGGTTCATCTATACATACATACATGTATGTCTGTATATATGTACATAAACATACAGAATATGTACAAATATACATTTTTGCATCTGCACTTGTTTGTATTTCTTGACATCATATGATTGCTGTAAATATGCCACCAACTGTGGAAATATGCCTGGTCATGAGAATATCATCCTGCATATCATGGAAACATGCCATGAAGATATCATCCTGCATATCATGGAAAATGCTATGGGGATATCATCTTGCATATCGAGGAAACAAGCCATGGGAATATCATCCTGCATATCATGGAAACATGCTATGGGGATATCATCCTGCATATCATTAGCTGGTTTGAAAACATTTGAGGGTTGGTGACATGAAGAGCATCAAGCCATAGCAAACCTGCCTCAACAAATCCTGTCTGATATTTGCAAGTATGAAAAAAGTAGACATTAAAACAATGATGATGATGACAACAGTGGTGATTATAATACATAAGGCAGTATTGTGTGATCTGGGAAAGAGTCAGCTGCTATTTCACCCAGATCTAAGTACCACATAGTGGTTATCCTCTTTGGCTTGGCTGCAGTTTTTAAAGTAGTGCTTGTTGTTGTTGTGTCTGTCTAATTCTAGATCTAAATCTGGCAAGTAGTCCTTTTCATGGTGATTGGCAAATATTTGCCAATGAGATTAGGTGTATAAGTGTGTTTGTATGTGGCAGTATATGTATGTGCATATATATAGTTGTGTGTGTGTGCTTAATTGCGAGTAAAGCTGGAATAATGGGTGAGTGTCAGTCAGTGTGTTAATGAATGTGCAACATGTGTTTCTGTGTTGATAGAAGTGTGAGAAAAACAGTGGTGGTGGTGGTGGTGGGATGGCTGAAATATGAGCGTTCGAATGTGTGTGTGTATGCGTGCGTGTACGTGTGTGTATGTGTGTGTGTGTGTGTGTGTGTGTGTGTATATATATATATATATATACACATACACACATTTGCATGTGTATAATGTGTATATTGTGGTGTGTATGTTTTTACATATATTTATATATATATATATATATATATACATACACACACACACATATTTACACAAACACATACACACACACATAAACATACATTTGTGTGTGTGTATATGTTGTGTATGTTTATATACACACACACACACACGTGCTTGTGTATGTGTGTGTATTTGTTTATGGCAAATATGTGTATATATGGGTGATAGGTAGTTGTGGGTGTGTGTGATGATCAAATTAATGGGTGATGTGTATATGTAGAGGTGTTTATGTGTATGTATAGAGCATTCGGTGCTTTGCCAATGTGTTTAGGTGTTAGTATGTTTGAGCGTGTGTTTCTGGGGAAAGGCAGGTGGGTAAGAAAATATGGGCTTTGCATTCATCATACATCTTTACCATCTCCATTGTAATTATTGAGGTGTTGATGGTAGTGATGGTGTGATGATAATGATAATAATCAGAGGTGATGATGATAGTTGTTGCAAAAGTTGTGATGACAACGATAATGGTAACAATGGAAATGGGGATGAGGGTGATGATGACGGATGATGACGATGACGGATGATGATAGTGATCATGATAGATATGACAAGGAAGGCAACGATGGTGACTATAATGGTGGCAACATTGCTTTCAAGTTATGGTACAAGTCCAGGAATTTTGGGAGAGAGAGTAAGTTGTTTGCATCGACCCCAGTGCTCAACGCAGATGAAATGCTGCTGAGTATTTTGCCCAGCATTATATTGATTCTGCCAGCTCATTGCCTTAAGATGGTGGTAACATTGACAATGACTATGATGGCAATGATGATGATGATGGCAGGGATGATAGTTTTGCTATTTGTCACTTTGTTACCTGCAATGGTTGGACTGTTTCTTCCAAACAACATGTCATTTACCCCACCCATCAAAATCTCTATTTTTATATTCTCGAATCTCCTCTCATCTGTTAACCACTTTCTCTTCCACTGTCTTCCTTTGTTAACAGCCACCAACATCTATGATGATATACCATACCACTCAACACATATCCATTGTCAACCAGCAATCACCATTCTTTCATGTATGGCATGGTTTCACATAAACAGACCACACCAGATTTCTTCTTTACATGACTGCTAAACGTCTGGAAAAACTGTTGCCAAATTTCCACCAAAAATCCCACCCTAGGCACAGGTGTCAACACAAGTACAGGTATGGTTGTGTGGGAAGAAGCTTGCTTCGCAACCATGTGGTTCAGGGTTCTTGTCCCACTGCATGGCACCTTGGGCACGTGTCTTCTACTACAGCCTAAGGCTGACCAAAACTTTGTGAGTGGATTTGGTAAACAGAGACTGAAAGAGGCTTGTCATGCTGGTGGTGCCCCAGCATGGCCACATCCCTGAGGGCTGAAACATGTAAAGGAATAAAAGAATATATATATATGTATAAAACTATGTGCATGTGACTTTGTGTTTGTTCCTGCAACTACCTCTTGACAATTGGTGCTAGTGTGCTTACATTGCTATAACTTAGCAGTTCAGCAAATGAGTCGGATAGAATATCAGGTTTTAAAAAAATGTACTGGGGTCAACACATTCAACTAAAAATTCTTCAAGGTGGTGTCCCAGCATGTTCACAGTCTAATTAACCTCAGCCCGCCAATACCAATGTTTGACAAACAGTCCTGATATGTTTATGTCCCTGTAACTTGTCAGTTCGGCAAAAAAAACTGATAAAATAAGTATCAGGCTTAACAAAAAAATAAGTACTGGAGTTGACAGATTCAACTAAACATTCTTCAAGGCCCAGCATGGCTGCAGTCTAATAACTGAAATATATCAAAGATAAGAGATTGCAATGGGCAAGATGAATCTTGATGAGGCAGATTTTCTATGACCACATGCTCATCCTGTTGCCAACCCTCACCTGTTTTCTGATTCTCTTTTAAGGATGAGTTTTAGCCTTCTTTTGATGAAGTCCTTTGACTCTCCAGCTGTTACATCTGTGAAGCTTTCTTTCACAGAGGTTCAGCTTTGGATAAACATTATTTCACATTATCTTTTATCTTGGACTTGTTTCAGTATTTAGACTATTGACATGCTGGAGCACCATCTTGCAGATTTTTATTCAAATGAATTTACCCCAGTGCCTATTATTGTTTTTTTTAAGCCTGGCACTTATTCCATTGGCCACTTTTGCCGAACTGCTAAGTTACAGGGTCATACCAATATCTATTGCCAAGTGGTGGTGGGGAATAAACACACAGACACAGATACGTGTATTTATAGTGGGCTTCTTTCAGTTACTCTCAACCAAATCCATTAACTATATATATATATAAGAATTTAAGGAATGGAGAAAACGCATGTTATAATTGCATACTTTATTCCTACATATGTTTCAAAGGATTACAACCTGTGTGATCCATAGGGATCTTTGATATTAAAATTGTAACCTTCTCATCAGGGAAAGCATGGGAATCATCGGTGTTTTTTCAAATGAATCAAGTCATAACCTTATTCATCTATTGTTTTCATGATCGGTCATAATGTCTTACGTTTAAGATGATTCCCATGCTTTCCCTGATGAGAAGGTTACAATTTTAATATCAAAGATCCCTATGGATCACACAGGTTGTAATCCTTTGAAACATATGTAGGAATAAAGTATGCAATTATAACATGCGTTTTCTCCAATCCTTAAATTCTTAAATATACTCAAATACCCAAAATTTCAAGGAGTTCCTGCCTTAAAAACAGGAACTAAACCACAGTTATTTTGTGTTCTTTGTTACATTG
>NC_069008.1:9898693-9899403 GCF_001194135.2 Octopus bimaculoides | reverse complement strand
ATATATATATATATATATATATATATATATATACACAAAGAGAGAGATCTATGTTCTTTTTATGTATAAACACATATATACTAGTAAGTACTTGTGTTTACACAGTTAATATGAATTTTAATCTTTTCTCTTTATGCAACAGATTGGTATGTATACATACACACATGTATTTATATATATGTCTGTTTGTAGGCATTGTATGCATAAAAATATGCATAAAATATATGTGCTGGTGTGTGTATACTTGTTATATTTGTATATGTGCAGGTATATATATTTACATAATATGCACACTGCCATACACTCACCATTCACACACACTTATAAACCCACAGACTTGCACATGCTATCACCTTATTCCTTTTCTGCAACCCATTCATGTACAATGTCACACTAATGCAACATTTGCACAATACATGCTCCCCCCCCTACACATGCTGCAAATGCGCAACTGCAACATACTCCACCTTACAGTTATTAATCAAACAAAACCATGCCCTCCTCCCTTTATTATTTTCTATTCAGTAAAGGCATCCTGCTTTTAATGCTCTGCTTTTTTCATCTAATCTAATCCTCCTCTTCCCAGTTGCCACACACACACATACACGTGCATGTGTGCAGCTAAAGTACTCAATAGTTTTACATAGGCACAGGCATGGCTGTCAGTGCTTGTCCAGCCACACCACTACTTGACAACTGGTGCTGGTGTC
>NC_069008.1:9897940-9898593 GCF_001194135.2 Octopus bimaculoides | reverse complement strand
ATATATATATATATATATATATATATATAAGTAAATTTTAAAAGTAATACTTGATAATTTACTTTGTCTACATGATTCACGTTGTCCTTCTGATTGGTTTTTACATACCTATGACAACTTTTAATACTTGATGAATGAACAATGATACAAAGGATTCACACCATATTATATATATATATATATCATCATCATCATCATCGTCGTTTAACGTCCGCTTTCCATGCTAGCATGGGTTGGATGATTTGACTGAAGACTGGTGAAACCAGATGGCTACACCAGGCTCCAATCTGATTTGGCAGAGTTTCTACAGCTGGATGCCCTTCCTAACACCAACCACTCAGAGAGTGTAGTGGGTGCTTTTACGTGCCACCGGCACGAAGGCCAGTTAGCCAATATGCTCAAACTGGTGTATTTTATGTGCCACCCGCACAAGAGCCAGTCCAGGGGCACTGGCAACGATCCCGCTCAAAAGTCCTTACACATGCCGCGGCCACAAGTGCCAGAAAGGCGACATTGGGTACAGGTGCCATCACGATTTCGCTTTCGCTTGCCCCAACAAGTCTTCGCAAGCTGAGTTTCGTGTCCAATGAAGGAGACAACGTTGGCATGGGTGCCAGTCGTCGAATATATATACATATATATATATATCTTAA
>NC_069008.1:9893886-9897270 GCF_001194135.2 Octopus bimaculoides | reverse complement strand
ACCTTGATGTATGGACATTTCGGGCATGTAGGAATTCTGAAGGAAACAACTGCAGGTTATTTTTGAGAAATGTTCCCCACTCAGTGGTGTTTTGGAGCAAGTCGTCCATATTTGTTTCATTTTTCTCTATTATGTGTGTAAGTGCATCCATAGATTTCTAATGAAGTAATAGGCAGTGAAGAGAAGCCATCATAAGAAAACTTTTAACTACCTCTATTCCTTTCTCCCCTCTCTCTACCTCTTCCTCTCTCGCTCTCTCAAACGCATACATGTGCAAGTACACAATCATTCAGTAAAATATAACTCATGTTCGTCAATGTTTTGTAAATATGATGTAGCTCAAAATGTACCTTAGGGGTGACCAATCTGAAAATATATAAATATCATCAAATTTGGTAAAAGACAGAATTAGTGACAAAGCCTCGAAGTGGTTGCAGATGAGTAAATTTTGACCTTAAGAATATTATTCACACACTGCCGTGTGTGAATATTTATTACAATATAAAGTATTCTATGAATATGAGGTAGATTTTTGAAAGATACCTAAATACTGAATTGAATCAAGCATTTTGTAATATTGGTTTCCAATTTTGGCAGAAGGACATCAAATCTGAAGGGAAGGGAAATTGATTACATTGACTTTAGTGCTCAACTGATACTCATTTTATCAAGTATGAAAAGCTAAAAGGCAAAGACGACCTTAGTGGAACTGGAACTCAGAATGTAGAGACAGACAAAATGCCGCAAAGCTTTCACCCTGCGTGTTAACGACTAAGTCAGCTCGTCGTCTTAGTCCTGTAATAATTAATAATATTACTTGAAAATTGTTTTACATACTTTTTAGCACATTTATCTTATACAATAACTTTTTGCATTTGAATATTTTTTGAAAAGATTAGCACCATGACACTCGTCTTGATGAGTTCTATTATATGAGCTAAACAAAACAAAATTTTGACACAACAACAAAATGTTTAGATTTTGAATTTGCTTTTAGGCATTGCCACTACTTTCAGCACATTTGGTCCCAGTAATTTTTTATTTGAAATTATTTTTTTTATATAATTAGCATCATGGGATTCCTGTAGTCGAGATCTATCAGAAAAGTAAAATTTAAATATAGTTTTCTTTTGAAAAGTCAATTTCAGGCATTAATCATTTTTTTTTTCCATTTTTTTTTTTTCTACCTCAGTACATTTTTTTTCTACTGAATATTTTTGCATATAAGTAACATGGATAGATTCCTCTCGCTGAGATCTATCATATAAACTAAAATAAAACATAGATTTCTTTATAAAAATTTGATTTCAGGTGGCCTGTTTTAACCTCACATATTTTACTGAAACTTTCTTTTCTATCAAAGCAATTTTCAAATTTTGTAGCTGAAAATGTAGCTTAGGATGTGACCAATCTAAAAATGTAAACATCATCTAATTTGGTTATAAACTGCATTAATGACAAAGCCTAGGAGTGGTCACAAGTGAGTAAATGTTGACCTTATATTATTATGTAAACGTGTGTGTGTGTGTGTGTGTGTGTGTGTGTGTATATATAAACAATATATGAGTATATGCATATATATGTACATGTATGTATATACGTTCATCCACATGTACATATAGATACATAACTGGGTACATGATGTGGCAAAAGAACAAGGACAAAAATGGTAAACAAGGTGCAACAAACAAGCAGGCCACATAGAAACACCCCCTTCATATATATATATATATATATATATATATATATATATACACATACACAGAGTATTGAAAACTAATCTCAAGACTCTGAACCTTATGAAGAAGATGACAAAGGACCGAGATATCTGGCACATTACTCTGTACTCAAGAAGACTCATCTACCATGGCAGAATTTCTACTGGTGCAGGTCTTACATAAAAAGCACCCGATGGTTAGTGTTAGGAAGGTCATTCAACCATAGAAACCATACCAGAACAGACAATGGATCCTGGTGCAGCCCCTGGCCTTACCGGCTCCAGTCAAACCATCCAACCCATGCCAGCAGGAAAATGGACGTTAAGTGATGATGATGATGATAGAAAGAGAGAGAGAAAGCAAGAGGTGCAGGAGTGGCTGAGTGGTAAGAAGCTTGTTTCCCAACCACATGGTTCCAGGTTCAGTCTCACTGCGTGGCACCTTGGATAACAAGTGTCATCTACTACAGACCCAGGTTAAGCAAAGTCTTATAAGTGGATTTAGCAGACAGAAAATAATAGAAGCTTACTGTACATATATATAAATATATGGTTCAAATGTACAAAAACAGAAGACAGAGACTGGTAAAGGAACAACAAACAAGGTGTAATAATTTGATGCTCGTGAAAAATGGAAAAATCTTTGTTGTTTCAAGCCTAAACTATTTGATAGAAGGGAATGAGAGAGAAAAACAACTCGTCTGGAGTAATGGTTTCACATTTCAAATTTACTGGAAGGAAGTGGTTGAATGGAAGGGGTTTAAACAGTAACCTAGCTAAAATATGTGCACAAGTGTGTGTGTGTGTGTGAGGTTAATGTATGTGAACGTATGAGTGTATGGGGAAGCATGTGTATATACATGTGTGGGAAAGCATAAGATTAAGTGAGCATGCATGTGTATGTGTGAGAGAAAACAAGTGTGTGTGTATGTATATATATATATATTTACATATTTTATTGTCTACACATACACATGTATGCATGTGTGAGAGAAAACAATGGTATGTGTGTGTGTGTGTGTGTGTGTGTGTGTGTGTGTGTGTATATATATTTATTTACGTATTTTATTGCTTACTCCCACACATGCTCTCATACATATACATATATGTATATGTGTCTGTCACCCACCATCGCATGACAACCAATGTTGGTGCATTTATTTCAATGTAGCTTAGTAGTTCATCAAAAGAAACTGATAGAATAAGTACCAGGCTTTAAAAAATAAGTAATCGGATCAATTTGTTGGATTAAAATTCTTCAAGATGGTACCCCAACATGGCCACAATCAAATGTCTGAAACAAATGAAATAATAATATACACACACACATACACACACGGACAGACAAGGTCAGAGATCTGGGGCAAGTGTACATATGTGTGTGCATGTATATGTGTGTGTGTGTGTGCTTATATACATATACATGTGTGTATGTATATATATATATGTACATATACCTACATGTTCATAAATGTATGTGTGTGTGTGTGTGTGTTTTACTGTCTCCTTGCCTTGACATTCAGCAATGGTCATAAGTATGTGTTCTTTGTCTTCAGTCTGCCGTGTAAACATGTCAGGGCATCAAGCCATACAAAAGTTGTCTGATCCATGTGAGCATGAAAAAGTGGATGTCCTCTCTCTCTCTCTCTCTCTCATATATATATATA
>NC_069008.1:9892483-9893540 GCF_001194135.2 Octopus bimaculoides | reverse complement strand
ATATATATATATATAATGTGGTCTTTTCAATTGCCCAAACTAAAATTCGGACAGGGACAGGATAAACTATGTGCAACAGCTTACTACAAAAGCAGATAGTAATTTTACCTTGACTTATTCTTACTGCAAGTTTTGAAAAGTGCAGTTCGATTTTTGACAGTTATTTTTTCACAGCTATAATTGAAATGACAGAGGAGAATAATTGACACATGAGTTCAATAGAGGCAACAACGCAATGGGAAGTGTGAGGAGTATTAATGCAGTATATTGGGATTGGACAATAAGCGTAAGCCAGTGTCAATGGTAGTTCCAGACATTCCGAACAAGAAACTACAGCCTCGAAGACGAGTCAAGTACTGGAAGATTTTTAGAGCTCAATGAGGATGTCCTGCAAAGCCTGGTGGAACAAAATCCCATCATAACTGTTGCGGAACAAGCAGAGAAGCTTGGATTTGGTCATCTAACCATGCATCAACACCTGCATGTCATAAGAAAAGCCAGAAAATTGGGTCATTGGGTTCCTCACAGACTTTCTGAATTTAATTGTCCACAGACAGTGAATGTGTGCTTTCCTTTGCTGTCATGTCTCATGAATGAACCTTTTTTGGATCAAATATTGACTGGTGATGAAAAATGACTTCTCTATAAAAATGTCAAGTGCTGAAGACAGTGGGTAGGGAAAGGAGAAACACCAACACCCCAGGCTAAAAGCCTTCATCCACCTAAGGTGTTATCTGTTTGGTGGGATATGAAAGGTTTAGTCCACTTTGAACTTTTAAACCCAAACCAAATGGTAACAAAGGAGATCTACTGTGGGTGGCTTAAGTAAGCGCTAGAAGAAAAATGACTATCTTCAGCTGGAACATGGAAGATATGAGAATCTTTATTGATCACTATACTTGTTTCAATCTATTATAGTGATCAATAGAGATTCTGGTATCTTCCATCTTCTGTCTCACTCATTAACCAAATACCCAGCCACCACTGAGAAAGTGAATTTGCTTTACTGGCAAACTAACAGGTGTATACCATACGATTTATTAACTTTTACATATAT
>NC_069008.1:9890168-9892281 GCF_001194135.2 Octopus bimaculoides | reverse complement strand
TGTTGCATATATATAAACACACACACACACACACATATGTATGTGTGTGTCTTAATGTGTGTGTCTTTATGTCTGTGTCTGTCCCCCTCACCCTCACTTGACAACCAATATTGGAGTGTTTACACCCTTCTAACTTACTGGTTTGGCAAAAGAGACTGATAGAATAAGTACCAGGCTTACAAAGAATAAGTCCTGGAGTTGATTTCTTCAACCAAAAGGTGGTGCTCCAGCATGGCCACAGTCAAATGACTGAAACAAGCAAAAGAATAAAAGAAAAGTGTGTGTGTGTGTCTATATGTACGTGTGTATATGTAAGTGTGTGTGTATACGGAAATAAAATAAAAATATGAGTGATAAAAACATTGGGAAGAAAAGGGGGAAAAGTGTACAAGATGAAATTAATGAATAAGAAAATAAATGATACAAAATAAAAATTAAAGGGATAAAATGGAAATTAATACAATTATAAAAAATTAAAAAAACTAATACAATTAAAAAATTCAATGGAGAGAACGATAAAAAAAATCGAAAAAAGAATAAAAGTGTAAAAAAGCGAGTGAATATAAGATAGGAAAAAATAAGATAAAAAATTGTTTTGTAAGGAGTGTGTAGAGACAGTTGTTAAGAGGAGGAGGCTGTGTTGAGTGCAAAAGGAGTTTGTGTTTATATGATGCATAATTATATATATAAACATTTACATACACACGTCTATGTCTGTATACATGTACATATCTTCCTTCTCTTCTGTGAGGTCTAGCATCCTGAGATCTGACCTTACTATTTCTTGCCATATGTACAATAGATGTGTGTGTGTGTGTGTGTGTGTGTGTGTGTGTGTCCGTGTGTCCGTGTCCCACAGGTATTTTCTGTTGCCAGTACACACCAACAAATTGCACACTGTGTGTTCCCATCAACTATCCATCTCAACATAACTGTTTCATATCTATACTTTGGCAGATATTTAAATCCCAGTCATTCTGTCTGCTGAGTTCTTTTTCTACTTGCATGCAGGTATGCATTACACATTTAATAGTTTATATATACACATCAATTCTCTCCACCCACCACCATGAACCTTCCACATTAAATGACACGTCAAACTTCCATGTAACAGAACAATTCTTATACATGTTTCTTCCTGCTCCACCTTCCTCCCATCTAACTTAGCATTACTGATGCAATGATTAATTAATAAATACATAACTTAAATATAGCTGTTTGCAACATCTACAGATCTTTCATAGCTAATGCACCATATCACATTACCATTTCATGCCGCAATTTTCTTAGTGTGTGTGTGAATGTTGTATGAGTATCATTTATCTTTTACCTGTTTCAGTTATTAGAGTGCGGCCATGCTGGAGCACCGCTTTGAAGAATTTTTACTGGAAAAAAATTGATCCTGGTACTTTTTTCTATTTTAAAGTTTGGTCCTTATTCTACCAGTCTTGTCTGCTGAACCGCTAAAGGTGAAACACAACAACACCAATTGTCAAATGGTGGTGAGGAACAAACAAAAACACGCACACACACACAATCTTTTACTCTTTTACTTGATTCAGTCATTTGACTGCAACCATGCTAGAGCACCATCTTGAAGGGTTTTAGTCAAACAAATTGACCCCAGGACTTAATTTTTAAGCCTAGTACTTATTTTATCGGTTGTCAAGTGATGATGGGAGGGACAAACACAGGCACAAAAATACACACACATATATATATATATATATCAACATAATTATCATTGTTTAATGTCCTCTTTCCATGCTGGGTTGGACAATTTGCTGGCCATGCAGGATGTCATACCAGCCATGATGAAATACCACAAGGTATAGAAAATACGTATTCGCCTTTATATATTTAATCCTTTATATTGAACACTCAATATTTCATCTATTCAATAAGACATATTCCATATATTCAATAAGACATTCAATACTTTATTTCATTGTACCATCCATTTTTATTTTATATTATATATTGTATATTATATTATATATTGTATATTCCATATTCTATATCCCACATTGGTTTTGCAGGAATATAAATAAAACATAAAAAACAGACAGTGTTGGAACTCTTTTAAACAAAATAATATATTCCTCTATACACA
>NC_069008.1:9889098-9889933 GCF_001194135.2 Octopus bimaculoides | reverse complement strand
ATATATATATATATATATATATATATATATACATATATATACACACACACACACAACAGCTTTCATCTACTAAATCCACTTACATGGTTTTGGTCGGCCTGAGGCCATAGTAGAAAACACTTGCCAAAGGTGCCATGCAGTGCGACTGAACCTAGAACCTTGTGTTTGAGAAGTAAGCTTCTTACCAAACAGTCACACCTGCATCTATAAAGCCATGCTTAGGCATTGCAATACCTATAACCTGGTATATAGCTCAACATATGTATGTTTCTGAACAAAGTGTTAATCGAGTACAGAGCAATAAGAAGAAGAGATGATAAAGGATTAAATGATTATCGTATGAACTTCATTTGCTAAGTTTATCTGATAATCGTTCATAGGCTAAATATTTATTCTTTCACCATCTCTTTTCTCATATGCACACACAAATAAACATATATACATATATATATAAATATGTATATGTGCGTGTGTGTGTGTGTGTGTATGTATATATATATATATATATATATATATATATATAAATTTGGATATTGTCTCTGTAGTTTACTAATTTAAACTCATCAACAGGTAATGGCAAATACATTACATAGAGAATTCTGATGACCTGACATTTGATCTATAATCACATATATTCTATAATAATAGTGATATAACAATATTCTAGAGTTTGAATGCTGGGGAAATAACTGTAAATTTATGTAAGACAAGAATATGATTACTCCATTCTCTTTGTTAATAGTTATTTCACGATGATGATGTGTGTGTGTGTGTACATGGATTTATATATATATGCAGACATATATATATATATATATATATATATATATATATA
>NC_069008.1:9880849-9888350 GCF_001194135.2 Octopus bimaculoides | reverse complement strand
ATATATATATATATATATATATATAAGTGGAGGCACGAAGCCTAGTGGTCAGGGTGCCAGCACCATGATCGTAAGATTGTGGTTTTGATTCCTGGACCGGGTGATGTGTTGTGTTCACGTTGCTCCAGTCCACTCAGCTGGCAAAAATGAGTAACGCTGCGATGGACTGGCATTCCATCTAGCTGGGGAATACATACGCTAGTGAAACTGGAAAACCGCGCCCATGAGCCTGGCTAGGCTTTAATAGGGCACCAGGAGCAATAAACACGAAATCATGATAGCACCTGTACCAGTGGAGCACTAAGAGCACCGTCCGAGCGTGATCATTGCTACAGCAGCTGTCTGGCTTCCGTGCCGGTGGCACATAAATAGCACCGTTTGAGCATGATCGTTACCAACGTAGCCTTACTGGCACTTGTGCCGGTGGCACGTGAAAAGACATTCGAGCAAGATCGTTGCCAGTGCCGATGGACTGGCTCATGTGCTGGTGGCATGTAAAATACACCATTTTGAGCGTGGCCATTGCCAGTACCACCTGACTGGCCTTCATGCCGGTGGCACGTAAAAGCACCCACTACACTCTCGGAGTGGTTGGCATTAGGAAGGGCATCCAGCTGTAGAAACTCTGCCAAATCAGATTGGAACCTGGTGTAGCCACCTGGTTCACCAGTCCTCAGTCAAATCGTCCAACCCATGCTAGCATGGAAAGCGGACATTAAACAATGATGATGATGACGATATGTATGTTGTTATATTTGGGAATGGTCATTCTTTTTTCTCTTGCCAAATAAACAATCACACTATATATTTTTTCTTCACTTGTTTATTATTGGCCTTATCTTATGTCCATTGTCTGGAAATCTTTTGTCACATATCTGTGACCTCTTCAGCAACTCTTCCATCCATGTGTTTCTTCCAGTTCTATTTAGTCCATATATTGTATTCATTTCAGGCATTGGTCTGCAGCCATGCTGAAGTACTGCCTTGATGGGTTTAGTTGAACAAATCAACCTGGAGTTCAGTCCCACTGCATGTCACTTTGGACACGTGTCTTTTGCTATAGCCTCAGAAACTGAAAGAAGCCCATCATATATGTGTGTGTGTGTATGTGCGTTTGTCCCTCACCACTGCTTGACAACAAGTGTTGGTGAGTTTATGTTCCGGCAACTTAGCAGTTCAGCAAAACAGACCAATAGAATAGGTACCAGGCCTAAGGTGGTACCCCAGCATGGTCGCAGTCTAATGACTGAAACAAGGGAAAGATAAAAGGCATACACTTACACACGTTTAACTATGTATTTATTTGAAACAATGATGATGACGATGTCCAACCCACGCCAGCATGGAATATGGATTTTTAGGGAGCTGTTACTCATCATGCTGCCATTAGTGTTGAAGGGATAATTATAGCAGTTAATTGATATTATTGCTGCAGCTGGTGCTGTTATTCTTATTGCTGCAGCTATTTAGACCCAGCTCAGCCTTGATTACACATACATATCTATATACAGAGAGTGAGAGAGAGAGAGAGAGAGAACGATAGAAGCATACATACATTTTGTTTGTGATAGATTTTACTACTATTTTCAGCAAACTAAGTGACCACATAGAAATTCCATCTTAGCCATAAAAAATGACTTTCTTGCTTGACAAAGTAACAACTACTTGAATACTTGCCACAGTTTCTGAGGGATTCTCAACATGGTATAACTAGAACTAGTAGAAATTGCAGCAAAATCTCCCTTACAATCATTTGTATGTATAAATGAATAAGCTAATGTGAGAAATCTCTACATGGTAACTGGACCTGATTGAACCTCAAATCACACGTGTTTATATATATATGTGTGTGTGTGACTCAAATAGGGTGATCTCTATATGGTAGCTAAACTTGCTAGAAGTAGCAACCAAATCTCTCCCAAATAGCATTTTATTTCAAAAAGGACATATTGGATCACGCATTCCTGGATTGTCTGCACACAGGAAAATGTCAAGATGGTCATAGCTGGAATGCCTTTAAGAGTAGAACTATATGATCAGGGCTGAGCTGGATCTAAATTGCAACAGCAACAGCCACCACAATAGCACCAGTAACAACAATATCAATTAACAGCTTTAATTTTCCCTTAACATTAACAAAATGGGTAGCAGCTCCCTAAACTGTCTCCACCTATTCTTTTCTTACCTAAGTTATCTTACTATCCTTGTGTCCCACCTCCATTAGTTATTAGTTACCTAGGAAACAAAATATCTACTACATTTAGTAAGTTTTCTGAGCAATTCCTAGAATTAACATACCTGTGTACACATACATATCTATACGTACATGCAAACATATGCTGACATGTGCACACACGTGCATATACACATAGATACAAACATAAGCAAATATATATATACTCTTTCACTTGTTTCAGTCATTTGACTGTGGCCATGCTAGAACACTTGCCTTTAGTTGAACTAATCGACCCCTGGACTTATTTTTTGTAAGCCTAGTACTTATTCTATCAATTTTTTTGCCAAACAGCTAAGTTATGGGGACATAAACACACTGGATCTTTCTGATTTGGCAGACACTATTTGTTTTCTAACGAAACACTTTCAAACTTGGGAGACTGGTAGAATGTGTCATATAAAACATATTTTTCTCTTAGCCTTGTTAAGAAAATTTTCTATATTCCAAGTTATTTCATGTTAAAGGTTGTCGTATTTCGGTAATTTCAACTTATCACTGACGTCTATTGAGGTGAAAACAATTACTGCTGTGGTTTGTCAACAACACGTTCTGGTGGTGTAATGGGATCTTTTCCCTTGAATAAAATTACTGCCGTTGTTTGTCAACAACTATCAGCAGTACTGTTATTTATGACATCGTTTGTGCGTTTGTACTGGTTTTAGCTTTAGGGTTTTAGGGTTAGGGATAGAGTTAGGGCTAGGGTTTTAGATAATCTCGTTTCAAACCACTCACCCAATGAGTATTTTTGCCAAATTTGGTGAAAATGTGTTCAACAATTTTTCGGTAATTTTCTATGTACTGTGTACTCAGTAGCACATTTTCTAAATGATGGTAGAGTTTGATTTGAGGAAGATTTGGCTGCTATTTCTAGGAAATGAAGCAACTGTTTGGAAGCCCTTTCTTTCAACTATTTTGTTGGCTTGATTCCCTTATTAGCTATTATCCAATCATCTGAAACAAGTAGAATAGTGTAATTCAAGCATATTGGCAGTAGCTAATAAACCTTTCTAGGCACAAGGCCTGGTTTTTGAGGAAAGGAGTAAGTCAATTATATTATTCCCAGTGCATAACTGTTGCTTAATTCAAAAGGATTACCAGGGACTGACGATATATACACCGCCACAAATTATTGTTGACAAAGAACAGCAGTAACCGTATTCAGCTGAATAGACGTCAGTGATTGGTTGAAATTACCAAAATACGACAATTTTTAACATGAAATAACTTTGAATATAAAAATTCTTCTTTGTTCTATAAGACAAAATATACAAGTATACAAAGTTTTAAAGTGTTTCGGTAAATAAAAACTAAATAAAAAATGGTGTTCGCCAAATCAGCAAGATCTAACACACCAATATTGGTTGTAAAGCGATGGTGGGGGGACAAACAGAGACACACACACATACATACATACATATATATACGATGGGTTCCTTTCAGTTTCCCTCTGTCAAATCCACTCACAAGGCTTTGGCTAACCCGAAGCTTTAGTAGAAGACACCTGCCTTAGGTGCCATGCAGTGGGACTGAACCCAGAACCATATGGTTGGGAAGCAAGCTTTTTTACCACACAGCTGCTGCTGCACACATAGATACAAACATACCAATATACACATAACTACATACAAATTTAAATACACACAACATACATAAGCAAATATATGGGATGTGCCAAAAGTCACATACATAATTAATTCAATAGTTGTTAAAGATATGCTTCAGTTTTTCAGAAATTGAATAAAATACATAAAATAATGATGAATACAGACATACTTGTACACGAACAAGATGAATGATAATAATTTGGTACAAGGCCAGCAATTTCAGGAGAGGGGGATAGTTAATTACACTGACCCCCAGGTGCTCAACTGGTACTTATTTTATTGACCCTGAAAGGATGAAAGGCAAAGCTGACCTCAGCAGAATTTGAACTCAGAACATAAAGATAAAAAAATATACTGCGATATAGCCCAGCATGCTAGTGATTCTGCTGGCTCGCCACCTTAATGATAACAGCAATAACATAATTTAAGTAAAATATCAAATGTTTTGGTACATGATTTTTGGCTCACCCAGTATATACATGTACATACCTATACATACTCATACACAAATACCCCCCATCCCCAAACACATACAGAAATACTTGCCTGCATGCAAAAAAGCCTTCAAGACCTTAGCATTTAAAGGAGAAATAGCTTGTCAAAAGTAGGAGAGAATCAAGATGTTTGTTTTTTAAGAGATGTATATCAAGTGATGCTGCCACACTTGTCCTCAAATACCAAAACAAAAAATGCACCGAAATGCTACTACAAGAGGTTGTTGAATAAGGAGAAAGCATGGTGGTGGTGGTAGTGGTGGTGGTGGGAGGGTGGTGAGATAGATGGCAGGAAGACCCAAAGTAGTCCACTTTTCCATGCTTGCTTGGGTGAGATGGAATTCATTGAGGAAGATTTTCTATGGCAGGATGCCCTTCTTGTTAGCATCCCTCCCGTTTCCAGGCAAGGTGATATTTCCCCATGGTAAGATGGCGAGCTGGCAGAATCATTAGCAAGCCAGGCAAAATGCTTAGCAGCATTCTGTACATCTTCATGTTCTGAGTTCAAATGCCATTGAGGTCAACTTTGCTTTTTACCCTTTTGAGGTTGATAAAATAGGTACCAGTTGGGATCAATTTAATTGACATAACTCTTGCCCCTAAACTGCTGGCCTTGTGCCACAATTCTAAATCGTTATTACTACTACTATTATTCAGGTGCCAACCTGGCAGAATCATTAGCACACTGGACAAAATGCTTAGCGGTATTTCACTCATTGCTATGTTCTGAGTTCAAATTCCATTGAAGTCAAATTTGCCTTTCATCTCTTTGGAGTCACTAAATTAAGTACCAGTGAAATGCTGGGGTCGATGTAATCGACTATATCCCTCTCCAAAATTTCAGGCCTTGTGCCTATAGTGGAAAATACTATTAGTAGGATGGTAAGCTGGCAAAATTGTTGGTATGATAGACAAAACACTTAACAGCATTTCTTCTGTCTCTACATTTTATGTTCCAATTGCACTGTTGTTGACTTTCCCTTCTATACTTTTGGCGTCGATAACATAAGTACCAGTTGAGCACTGCGGTCAATCTAGTTGACCTAACACTCTCACTGAAATTGCTGGCCTTGTGCAAAAAGCTTAAAAGCAATATTTCCCTATGGTTGCACATTTCCATTGAAGACTGGAAATGAAGGATGCTACTTGTAAAACAATGATGATGACAATGATGATGATGATGAAAGTTTTTCAAAATTAAAAGGAAACTTATTGACTTGTAGCAACATACACATGTTAACAAAGTTATGGAAATAAACATAAGCAACATAATTAAGTACCTTTTGTGTGCACAGGACACATTTGAACTTTTTGCATAGAGTTGTGTGTGTGTGTGTGTGTGTGTGTGTGTGTGTGTGTGTGTGTGTGTGTATATATATATATATATATCTATCTATATATATATAATTACACATACATATATAACATCTAATGCAAGCATGGGTGTGTGTATTTAAGAATTTCACTTCCTAGCAAGGTGGTCTTGCATTCAGTCTCATAGCATGACACTTTGAGGACGTGTCATCAATCAAAGCCCCAGGTTTATCAAAGCCTTGTGAGTTGATTTGGCTGATATATATATATATATATAATAAATTAAATAGAGAGAGTCAATTGACAATCTAATCATTTATATTATAATATAACATAATCTACTATGAATATAATATAATATAAGAGAACATAAAAAAAATCATTGTAAAACCAAAAGCGCCAACAATTTATTTTGACTTATATACATTATTAGATTTATAAGCAATTCAATCGACTTATATAAATCTCATCAGAGCTTTGTTTTAAAGACCGATGAAATTCCATGTGAAAGAATGGCTGGATTATTAAAAAAATTAATTCAAATGCCTATGTATTATGAGCCTGAGCATTAATTTTTCAACTACATAATTACAATGAAAAAAAAACAACAAAATTATAACGGACAAAATAATTAAGTAAATAGAATCTAAAACTATCAAAAATATTTCTATCTCTCTCAAATAATATTAATCCAAACTCGTTTAGGTTGAAGACAATCTTTGGCTATTATAATAACATACGACAACAATATATAGGTATATAAATTAAGTATATAAGTATATAGGTATATAAATTAAGTATCTAGAGACCGTAATAAAATGTGTAAGTAAATATAAATGATAATATACTATTATATTGGTAATATATAACAACTCTTCTTTTTTATTTAAAGTTATTGATATTAAAAAAGTTGTTTAAAGTAGCTAACAAAAAATGTTCTTTATTTATTCTATCAGAGGGAGAATTCTGTAATAAATATGAAGATAAACTTAGAGCTACAATAACTACAACCTATAGATATAGAGTTAGGCTATAATAATGGCTATTAAAATATTACTAGTTTTTCAGAAGTAACCAGATTTGAAATTACTTAAATAAAGATTATTCACAGTAACTAACAAATAAATGTCCTTATATTTGTATATTATGGAAGGAAGAACTCAGTAAATAAAATAAAGTAAGATAAACATAAACAAGGATTGTGTACCGATCCTCGATAAATTTAATTAATATTATTTTTTTTTGATAAAGGACTAAAATAGCATATATCCAAATTTTATTAATTCTTCCAGAAGTATCACAATAATATTGTTGTAATAAGAATACAAGTTATAAACTATGAAATATATTTCAATAGTTGTAGATTCTATTTACTTAATTATTTTGTCTCCAACCAGTGAGAGAGATAAATATCAATTTAGTACACAACAAAAAGAGCTACTAATAGTTTCATGCTTTTATGATACTTCAACAGGAATAGTCACACACACACACACACACATAGTTTATAGATCTAATATAGGTAGAATCAACTAAAAAAGTACTCCAACCAATGAGAAATAAAAATCAATTTAGTACACAACCAAAAGAGCTACTAATAGTTTCATGCTTTTATGATACTTGAACAGGCATATTTATGTATATATAGGGTGCGTAAGATATTTGACGACAAATTATGTTTATAAAAAAGATACGTAATAACAGATAATAACTTTATTTATCAAAAAATGCTGTGAGGATAAAAATAAACCTTTTCTATAATGTTATTCAATAAAGCCACTTTCAGCTTCAACAACTGCTTCTATATGAGATCTAAATCATCTACATGCTTGAATCAAGTGGTCCTGGTTCAT
>NC_069008.1:9870802-9880785 GCF_001194135.2 Octopus bimaculoides | reverse complement strand
GTTCATTGACTTCTCTCAACAACGATCCACATGTAATAGTCCAATGGACTGAGATCTAGGGAAGTAGGAGGCCAAATGTTAAGGGTTATGTGATCATGAAAATGTTCAACCATCCATTCCTGTGTTACTAGAGCCATGTGTGACAGTGCAGAGTCTTACTGAAGCACATATGGCCTTCCATTGCATACACTGTCTATCCAGGGCTTAATTATTTCCAGGACCTCAATGTAGGCAGCAGAGTTAACTCTAAGGCCTTGTGGAAAGAAGTAAGGAGGCATCACAGATCCGTCATTGATGACAACCCCTAAAACCGTGACATTTGCAAGAAATTTTGTATGCATAACACTTGGAACTTCACTTGGAACGTCTGCACATAACCATCTGTCATTTCTTCAGTTAACTTTTTGATCTCAAACAAGAAAAATCAAATCAAATCTTCTGCTGGATTTTTCAGTTTGTTTAAGAGCCTTTTTGATCTGATGTAGTGATTTTCTTTTGCATTTTCTGACAAACAGACCTTTCCTCATCATATAAGACTTATATCTGATGTCTTCGTGGACAACATTTCTGACTGTTCCTTCTGACATGGCGATCTTTTGCAATTGACCTTATGGACTTTCTGGGATTGTAATCAATGGCCTGTTGAACCTGCTGGATAAATTCAGATGCGCTGATGATTTCAGTGTTTAGAATGCTTTTTACACTTTGCTACTGGTGATACGTTTCCATCTTCAGTCTCTAACTCCTTACAAACTTTGTAGATGAAAGATCTGGCAACTTTTAAATATTAAGATATTTCTAAATCGCTATGCTCAGCATTTATAAGCACAATAACAGCATGCCTCTTCATTTCTTGAGTAAGCTGAGGGTCTGTCATTATTATTTTCTGAAACAAAGATTATACAGAGTTAGCAAAATTGCAGCAATGACCCCAAAAAGGTATGTCCTCAAATATCTTATGTACACACACACATAGTTTATAGATCCAATATAGGTAGAATCAACAAAAAAGTACTCTAACAAGTGAGAGATAAATATCAATTTAATACACAACCAAAAGAGCTACTAATAGTTTCACGCTTTTATGATACTTTAAACATATTTATGAAAAACTCCATGTATCTTAAAGCAAACTTTAAGGCTCTGTTTATGTGTTATAAATATTTTAAAAGCAAAGATGCTGAACAGTGAGAAAATAAGAATAAATGAGAAGAAAAATGCAGAGAAGGATGATGCAGCCTGTGACCATGCTGGAGCACTGCCTTCAAGAATTTTTGGTCAAGTGAATTTTTTTTTGAGCCTAGTACTTATTTTATTGATCGCACTTGCTCAGTCATATCAGTTGGGTCTCTTATTTTCTCTGGAATTACAAGCACTATTCAATAGTCTCTCACAAACCTCTCTCAGAGCAGCTTTGCCAATCCTGAGAGGAAAAAAAGGAGGAGGAAGAGAATAAACAAGCAGAGAATAAAGAAGGATCGGTTGCCATTACTTGATTGGTACTCCATGTATCAATTCCTACCCACTCCAAAGGATAAAAGACGAAGCTAACTAGGATGGGATTTGAACCCAGAGTGCAGAGCTCTAGAACAATCGGAACTGAAAGGTAAATGAAAACAACATACTTGATACTAGACACACATACACATGGAGGAACAATGAGAGGAGAAAGGACTAAGGACTGCATTGTCCTCAACCAACACACATATGTAAATGTATCTTTTACTTGTTTCAGTTGTTGGACTGTGGCCATGCTGGGGCACTGCCTTCAAGAAGTGTTTAGTCAAACAAATCGACCCAGTATTTATTTTTAAACCTGGTACTTATTCTGTTAATTTCTTTCGCCAAACCACTAAGTTACTGGGATATAAACAAACCAGCACTGATAGTCAAAAGGTGTTGGTGGACAAACACACATGTAGTATATAGATAGGGTTATAAGCTGTAATGGTGAATAAATAATACCAAAACTTTTTCCAATCTATTTTGATATATATATATATATATATATATATATATTATCATCATCATCATCGTTTAACGTCCGTTTTCCATGCTGGTATGGGTTGGATGGTCTAGAGAGCCAGTGGCTGCACCAGGCCCCAATCTGATCTGGCAAGGTTTCTACAGCCGTATGCCCTTTCTTATGTCAAGCACTCTGAGAGTGTAGTGGGTGCTTTTTATGTGCCACCGGCATGGGAGTCAGTCAGGGGGCACTTGCATTGGCCACATTTGGATGGTGCTGCTTTTATGTGCCATATATATATGTACACACACACAAACGAACTCCTTTCAACTCCTGTCTACCAAATCCACACAAAAGGGTTTGGTTAGCCTGGACTACAATGGAAGACATTTACTCAAGGTGCTGCACAGTAGGACTGAATCCAATACCCTATAGTGTGGAAACAAACTTCTTACCCATACAACTATGTCTGTGTCTACAGCAGCCACGTATAGAGTTCAGATTTATAGGCAGACAATTAATGATTCCTAGGAGCCTAAGTTGGACTTTCATAAGCAAAAGTCTAATCTATCCAACTCATTGCAGACATTTGATTAATTAGACATAAGTCTTTGTTACTATTTTATTCTGGCTCATTAACTACCTATGTGTGCATGCATGCACGCACGCACGCACACACACACACGCATGCACGCACACACATTTATGTATTTTTGGGGGATAGCAGGGTTGATAAACCCTTTTGCATATTCAGAATATTTACATAGTATTATGTATAGCTTTATGTATGCTTTGATCCAATGTTCCAAAAATAAAACAATTATTTTACAATCTCATGAAAAAGTTTATGAATTTTAATGATGTCAACATTAAATATATATAGATATATACATATGGTGATACAAACAAGAAAAATAGAACCCATAATATGAGTAAATGTATATATATATTAATATTTAGCATAAGTAACCGAGCGATTCAAGGGTTGAGTGTTTTGTGTGATGGCACTATACACACACACACAAAGGGAGGGAGACAAATATAGATAAAAATATAGATGCATATATAACACAACACAGTAAGGTACATAAAAACAAAACTGCATATATATGGAGTATATCATCAACATAATCATCCTAATTTTAATGTTCACTTTTTGAAGCTTGCATGGGAAAGACAGGGTTTATATAGGCAGATTTTCTAAAGCCAAAAGCCCTTCCTATTGCCAACCCTCTTCTGTTTCCAAGTGAGGTAAATATTTCTCCATGGCCTCACCTGTTATCACAAAAGATTGGAAATGAATGACAGCTTGTATGATAGCAATATTTATTTACAACTATCATACGACGTTAAGACAAGGAGACACACACACACACACACACACACATAGAATAGCAAGTACACTACCCTACAACTCATACTGCCAAATGCCCTGAGAAACACGGGCAGTTGAATTAAGTATGCTTGGGCAGGATTACTGTTATGTTGTGGAATTTTTAGGATATTGAATAGTTCGCCCATCTTTTGATAAGAACATTTTTCTTATTTCATAAATAAGGTGCAGTCATGAGCATGTGGTTAAGAATCTTCCGTCTCAATCATGTGGTTTCAGGTTCAGATTCACTAAGTGGCACCTTGGGCAAGTCACTGCACCATGTCTTGTGAGAGGATGTGACAGACATACTGAAAGCCCATCATGTGTCTGTGCATCTTTTATCTTTTGTTGCATTCAAAAAATTTCAGTCAAATGGATCAACCCTGGTATTTCCTTTTTTATTTTCAAGCCTGGTACTTATTCTATCAGTCTCTTTTGCCAAACTACTAAGTTATGGGGGCATAAACACACCAACACCAGTTGTCAAGTGGTGGTGGAGGACAATACACAGTTATACACACACACACACATATATATTATACACATCAGATTACTTTCAGTTTGTCTACTAAATCCACCCACAAGGCTTTGGTCAGCCTGAAACAAGAGTAGAGGACAATCGCCAAGGTGCTATGCAATGGACTGAATCCAGACCATGTGGCTGGGAAGTACACTTTTGCCACACAACCACGCCTATCTGTGTATGTATGTATCTGTGTGTACATGTGTGTGTGTGTGTGTTTCTGTTTCCTAGTCATGATATTGTGTGATAGTTGTAAGTGAGCATCATCTACATGCATGTTGTGTCATTCATTTCCTATCATCTATGAAAATATGTCTGGCTGAAGGGAAATATGACCTTGTTGGGAAACAAAAGTTAGCAACAGGAAGGGTTTCTTGCTGTAGAAAATCTGCCTCACAAATTTCATCTAACCCATGCATATATGTATATCAAAAGATATTGTTCATAAAAACAAAATTGCAATAAAACATAAAATAGAATATTTTATATATTATTTATATGCTAAAGCAGTGGTTCTCAGCCAGGGTCCATTTAAGATTTTTGAAGGTCTACACAACAAAATAGTAAATTGAGGATCCATTTTAAAGGCCCCTGAAAAAATTTTGCTTTAGATGTATGTATTGCAAGAAACAGCTAGGTTTCTTTCCCTGACATTTTACATAGTTCAACCTACACAAGTTAATGTGTGAAAAACAAAATAGGAATTTTGAGAGAAGTTTCTATAAAACTAGTTTTTAAACATTGAATTGTTATGGGGGGGGGGAATCCACCAGAATAAAATAGTGATCAAAGGGGTTGATAGATAAAAAATGGTTGAGGACCCCTTTGCTAAAGAGAGTCCTGAATCACCTGGCACATGTATGTGTATGTATGTATGTATGTATGTATGTATCTCTCTATCTTTCTATATATATAAGAAAATGAGATGACAAAGAAATAACAATTATCATATAAATTTCATTAGCTTTCTGCTATAAGATGCAGTGAACTCAGTTGAGTGCCGGAGTAACACATAGCTTCATCGGAACACACACATTTTATTTGTAATTTACAAGATAGAGTTAATAGTTGCGTTTGTTCTAGTGCTAGTTACTTGCATTGTATCCGATCATTATTAAACAACTTGTGTGTGTTGTATGTGTATGTACATATAGGGTAAATCCTATCTGTTTCTTCTTGAAGCACATCTGCTTATTCCATTATCACAATCAATATGTTAGTGTTGTATGTAAATCAAAACACACGTCGAGAATTACAGAGACATTATTTGCAGAGTTGTTAAATAACAAAAGAGGAAAATGGAAATTTTTTGGTATTATTTATTCTCAATTATACGGGTTTCATTTGCTGATAGGATTTATAATGATTTGCATGTTAGATAGACATGTAAGGAATTTCCTATTAGAAAGTTGTCAGACAGAAAATTTTTATATAAAATTTTCCTCTGAATGAAAAATTTTCAATAGGAAATTCCTTCCATGTCTATCTAACAGGTAAACCTTTGTAATTGCTAGTGGCTAAGGAAACATGTGGAGGCACATGGCCTAGTGATTAGAACAGTGGACTTGCAATTGAGGGATCGTGGGTTTGAATCTCAGACTGGGCAATGTGTGTGTTTATGAGCAAAACGCCTAAGCTGCACACGGTTGCAGCAAAAGGTAATGGCGAACTTCTGCTGACTCTTTTACCACACTCTTTCTCACTCTTTCTTCCTGCATCTAGCAGCTCACCTGCGACGGACCTGTGTCCCATCCAGGTGGGGAATCTATACGCCAATGAAACCAGGAAACTGGCCCTGATGAGCCAGGCATGGCTCGAAAAGAAACAAGCAACAATGAAACATGTGTAATCGTGAATAAATAATACCAAAATATTTCCATTTTCCTGTTTTGTAATATATATATATGCATGTGTGTGTGTGTGTGTGTAGAGAGAGAGAGAGAGACAAAGAAAGAGAGAGGTCTCATTTACCTGATATTGTGGCTCCCCTTGCCAGCTATGTAATGTGTTGATATTATCCATCCCTGCATAATTCTTTACTTCCAAACCATAGTCTTCAATACTCTGATTGTTCTCAGAAACATTGTTATTGTTTTATTGTAATAGTTTAACAGCAGGTGAACCTTCATCTAGCAGATCCATGATCAAAGGACTTCCAGATGTGATCATCCTATCTTTCAAGTTTTAATTTATCAGAATATATAGGACTATGTCATATGGCTTCTCTTTTCTTTTTTTAAGATGGTAGGGTTTAACTTGAGGGCGTTAACAAGACAAGTGACCTTTTACAGGCTCCTTTATTAGTTAGTTGTTGTTATCATGTTGCTTTATTCTTGTTGCTATTGTTGATCTGCTGTTGTTTTTAATGCTGTTAAGAGCTAAATTCCTGTTGTCATGTTGTTACTATTCTTCAATACCATATCATCCTCCAATCTAATAGATGTGGGATGAAAGATGATACAGGTATGACCAGCTCCAAACTTTTATGTGGAATATATATATATATAGGACCTTACATTAACTAACCTAGTCTTCCAATCTCCTTTTTTTAAGACAGTAAAATGTGATATGAGGAAGATTTGGATGCCATTTATATTAGAGGCCTGTCTCATTAGTTTGTACGTAAGTACCTAAGTTTGATTTGAAGGAGACTTGGCAACTATTTCTATTTGATATAGCTACAATTTGGATATATAAGTCAGTAAGGTGTGATTAGAGGATCTTTTCGTTGCTATATTTGATTATGTCTTGCTACCATATAAATATCTCCCTCTTTGACCCCGATATATAGAAATACATACATTAGACAGTAAGTTACGACTTGGAGGAGATTTAGCTACTATTTCTCTCAGTTCTTCTCCTGCAGCAGGACTTCTCATGAGGCAAGAGTCAAACAAAATGGTAGTTGATAAAATTTAGTTATTTAGCTACCTCCCTTTTAGAGTATGAATTGTTAGTGCAAAACCTGTTGAGTATGACCTAGCTTTCATTTTTAATGGAGCTTAATTAAAATAAAGTAACAGTCAAGTACTGGATTCAATGATATTGCCTAATCCCCTCTCTTCAAAATTGCTGGCCTTATGCCTAAATCAGAAACCATAATTATTATTATTATTATTATTATTATTATTTAGCAGGTAATTTGGTTCTTGGGGTTCTCTGACCTGACCTAGCTGGTGAGTTCTCCAACATATATGGGTGGGTTACCCTAAATGGTTATCATTTTATATTCAAATTATGTTTTTTAACAAAACTATTGTATTTATTTATATATATAAATAATAATAGGGTTAATCTGTATTTAATTTATTCCTTATAAAAATAAATATCAAAAGTATATTAATAGTTTAATTTTTAACATATCCTTATAAAAATAAATTTTAAATTTATAAATTATAATTAAATTGTTAACAAGTCCTCATAAATGTATAACTTGTTTAGCTCTTCCCATTTTTTATATATCTTTCTTTTGTCTATCTCCTCAATATCTGCAACTAGTTTATGTAATGTTATTATTGTATGAATGAATATAAAACAGCTTTGGTGGCAATTAGAATAAATTATTATTATTAAAAGAAATCATTATTATTATTATTTATTTGTTCCAGCTTTTTACATCCTGAATGCAAATCTCATGTAGGCCAACGTTACCTTCCCTTCTTCTTCCAGAGTTGATATAATCAACTATACCCATCTGTTAAATCTGAGGCACTTTATTGTTGTTGATATTATTATTGTTGTTGATATTATTATTGTTGTTGTGACAAAGGGATTGTCGCTATGCTAATTATGAAAGTGGTGATGTGCTTTCTAAACTTCTGCTGTTGTTGTTTAGTACTCCAAGGATCATCTCTTGTTGAACACACCAGTCATTCCAGCCATGACCATCCAACTTCATATTCATATACATATCTGACATTTACTACTGCTGGCTGGCATTTGGTGTTCACTGACATTTGATGTTCACTGATGTTGGGTGTTGTTCACCAATATCAGCTTTCATTGATATTGATATTCTCTGATGCTAACCAGCATTTAATGTTCACTGATGTCTGATAATGTTTACTTTTGTTTACCAATGCTGGATGTTCCATTCAATATTGGTTTACATTTGATACAGATACTCACTGACGCTGACCAGCATTTAATGTTCATTGATATTTTATGTTCACTGCTGTTCAATGTCCACTATCACATACTGCTCAACTTTTTTTCTTAGGGAGAAAAGAGTAACACCCATGAAACCTTATTTCAAATTTTCAGGGTCTTTGAAGTTGACTGGAAAAAGGGAGGATGTTATTCTGAGGCCATTTGACCAATATTTGATGCCTACTGCAAGTTGATGATAACCAATGTTTGATGTTCATAGACATTTGATGTTCACTGCTGCTGTTGTTGTTAAAGATGATGATGGTGGTGGTAATTATTGATTTTTTTAGTCCCAAGTCAACTTTGATTGAGTGGACATATGATGAAAGACATTCCAGCCATGACTATCAACATCTAATTTTTATTTTTCAGGGATGATGTATCTAAGATTATGTTATCTATTATAGCCTTCCCTTTTCAAAAGAATGTGTGTGATATCAGGAAGATATGGCTACTCTTTCTAGGCTGTTTCTAGCAGGTTGTTATTGTAGTTGTTTTGCTTTTATCCCAAGATCAAGCTTGACTGAGCAGACCTGTGATCAGAGATGTTCCCATCATGACCAACTCATCTTTTTGTAGTCCTACATTATCTAATATGTCATTACCTCAATTAGCACAGTATACTGTGATGATTCAATGGAAATATTCAGCTACTATTTCCAGCAGTTTGTGTAACCATGTAGAGGCTCCCCCATTGATTCAAGGGGAAAAAAATCAGCGCTTATTTATACTGTTAATGTTGTCACGTTTGTGCTCATGTTTACAATTGGTTGTTGACAATCATTTGATACTTAATACTCATTATATATTTATGTGAGTATATGTATTTCACACTGGGGAAGTGACAATGTTACTATCACTGTTGTTGTTGGTTGTTTGTTTGCATGCACTGTGATGGTATTACAACTGGATCACCCTTGGAATGGCAAACTGCTAATATTGTAATGACACTTGTCATTTACTGCTGCTGTTGCTGTTATCTTATGCATGTTTATGCTTGCTGCTGGTGCTGCTGCTGTTGTTGTTTGTTCCTGAAACCAGTTCACTAAAAAAGCCAGACAAGTTAATAAAACATCTCTGCTGCTGCTACTGTTGTTGTTGTTGTTATTTCAAGTGTATCATACCCAGCTAAGCAATAATAATGGTAATAATATTCCACTTATCATTGTTGCTGTTGTCTTTGTTGTTGATATTTCAAATCCATCTAAGCAATAATTATATTCTTGCTGTTGAAGTCATAACCAGCTAAGTGATTATAATAATAATAATAATATTTTCTCCTTGTTGCACTATAATATTAAAAAACCCAAACAACTGCTGTGGTGGTGGTGGTAAGACTTTCTGCAATTGCTGCTGCTATCTTTGTTGATGTTGCTGTTGCTTCTGCTGCCGTTGCTATTGGTAATACTGTTGTTGTTGTTGTTGCCTTGTATTTCAATCACTTCAAAGGCTTTCTTCTTTTTTTTTCCCCAGGCAAATAGCAACTAACAACTGAAGCGTGGGGAAAGAAAAGAGAGTAAAGATGAAGAAAAAGAAAAATAAGACAATTGGAGGAAGGGAGAGAGAGAGAGGGAGGCAGGGAAAGAGAGGCAGTCGTTCACAAGAATGAGAGGTAGGAAAAGGGGAGAAGGGAAAAGGAAATGAAAAATAAATAAAATGAAAATTTTATAGAATGACTATTAAAAGAAAAAGGTAAAAAAAAAAATTGTATTTGTCTGCGTGTGTGTGTGTGTGTATATGTGTGTATATGTGTGTGTGTGTATGTGTACGTTTGTGGTACGTACTTATGTAACCATATATGTATGTATGTATGTATGTGTGTTTATATATATATATATATCCCCAGACACACACACACACACACGTATATATATGTATATATATGTGAATCATAGCGGTTGCATATATATATCTTGGATGTTCACACGAACGTACACACACACACACACATATATATATACATATATATA